>NW_024068534.1:0-131228 GCF_009389715.1 Phoenix dactylifera | reverse complement strand
ATATTATCATGCTGGCATTGGAGTTTATTGGACATGGATGAGTAGGACGTGCTGGTAGTCTAGGGATATCTCTTTTCGAGTATATAGCCTAGTTTCTCACAATTCAGAACGATTTTGAGGTTCCCAAGCCAGTCCTTGTAATTTGGTCCGGTTAGTCGGTTGGACTCAAGAATACGGGTCAAAGGATTTGAGGCTGACATTATGATCTGCAGAGAGTAAAGATTCTAGTTAAATTTTTGTACTTGATCCTAACTTGTTCTAGGGTCTTTTAGAACAAATGTACCTCCCACTATTTTCTCGAATTCCTCACACTCTCCCGGTAGGAAAATGGAAATCCTACACGACTAGAGTTTCTAGTGGGTACTATGGTCCCACTGATTTACATCCACCTCACCTAACAGTTATTAGTGACACATAAATGGATGAGTGTACAACTCTTGCTTACAATTGCTTCTCAAGCATGTTGCAGTGCTACTTGGTCTCTAAGTCATGAGACCTCACCTAACAGTTATTGGTCCCATTCCTTAGTTAAGTCAGAACCACCGTATAACCGTAGAAATAAAGTTGTCATTGGGCTCTCACCTAACAGTTATTGGTGCCCAACCCCACCTTTACCCCGACAACATCTCATGTCTATAGAGAGGTCCAGCCCTTGATGCAACTTGCCCACTGTGTCCAGCCGAGACAAGTTCAACACCAAAAAGACCTTAGCAGCTCTACTACGGTGGAAGATCTATGGACTAATATTGGTTAATCATGTCTTAGGTGTTTGCAACCTTGAGCTCTTCATAAGAGGTAATCGAACAATTAGCCAGGTAAGCAGGTAGGAGCTCCCCTTACTCAGAGAGTAAGGTCCTAATAAGTAACCACCTTTCATGCTTTCCTAGACACCAATTAGATTCAATTAATCTAATATGACTCGCTCATGTTGGTTCACTCTTGACTGATTGAGGAGGTTTTAGTTTAGGTCTCAATTGGGATTGCTCTACTAGTTTGCATCATATGTAATCTATCTACCCTCCATACAATTTGCATCACATGCAAACGGCACATCGCAGATAGTTAAAATCGCAGCCAATAAATAAAAGCTGAATTTTAAATAGGTGATGATTATGATTCTAATTAGGTCATATTACAACCATATGCACGTCAGTCGATCAGCTGGTCTTTCAACTCTTGAATTGGTCCTAAGCTTCCTTGATTCGATCCTTGATCAACTCTTGATCCAATCGCCATCAACCCGCTCAGATTGCCGTTCATCTCATGTACTATCTTCGACTGATCGTTGACGTACATTACATCATTAGAATACAACCAAATATAGAAATAATTACATCCCTTTTAGAAGGCACGCAGGCCCCTCAAAACATCAAATACGATGCATGCAAGCATCTGAAAATATTACATGACATTACAGATCACATCGCAGGTCTTTACATTTGATACCAAAAGGGTTTGAATCCTATGATCATCACCACATACATCTTATGCCTGATTTTATCTAATCTGATTTAATTTCATTATGCAACCATCTGAGATCCAGATCATGCAATACCTTAATTTTAAACATCATAATCACAATCATAATTTTAAAACTAACATCGCATGATTGATCTAACAAAATCAGCATGTGAAAATTTCAGCATCACGAAATTCAGCACGCAGAATTTTTCAGCATGCATAATAATTAAAAAATCAGAACTAATTCATAATCAATTAACTATTATCTTAATTGGATCCCCAAAACATGGCTCTGATACCACTGTTGGATTTTCCTTGCAGCCGGCGCGACGATTGCGGCGGGAATCTGCATGCCGGGCCCGGTGCATCGCATACGTCGGAACAGGATCGGGTGGATTTCAACAAACTTCTAGAGCTTGGTATGATAGATTAAGCAACTTTTTAATAAAGAGTAATTTTACAAGAGAAAATGTTGATTAAAACTCTGTTTATTAAAAAGAAAAATGCTGATATTCTGATTATTCAAATATATGTTTGATGATATTATATTTGGTGCTACTAATGAAAGTTTTATGTGAAGAATTTGCTAAGCTCATGCAAAGTGAGTTCGACATAAGTTTGATGAGCGAAGTCAACTTCTTCCTTAGGACTCCAAATCAAGCAAACAGAGATGAAATCTTCATCTTGCCAAAGCAAATACACAAAGAAAATCTTTAAAGAAGTTTGGTATGGAAGATTCAAATCAATAGGTACTCCTATGAGCCTCTCTTGTAAATTAGAAAAAGATGAGCATGGTAAATTCTTTGATTCAAAGCTATAATAGAGAATGATTCGATCTTTACTTTATCTTACAGCAAGTAGACCTGATATTAATAATGCACAGTGTTTGTATGTGCAAGATATCAAGTAAATCCTAAAGAATCACACTTAATTACTGTTAAAAGGATATTAAGATATTTAAAAGGAATACAATATTTTAGGTTTATGTATTCTAAGACATCTGACAATTGACTTGATTTGGATATTCAGATGCTTGATTTTGCTAGTTGTAGATTAGACAAAAAAGTACAAGTGGAACTTGTCAATTTTTGGAATAAACTTAATTTTTTGGTTTAGCAAGAAGCAAAATTCCGTAGCACTATCTACAACTGAGGCTGAATATATTGCTGCAGGAAGTTGCTGTGCCCAAATCCCTATGGATTAAGCAATAACTCGAGGACTATGCATAAAACAAAATAAAATTCTTATAAGGTGTGACAACACTAGTGCCATAAATCTGACTAAAAATTACATACAACACTCAAGATCTAAATATATAAAAAATCAGACATCATTCATAAGAGATCATGCTTAAAATGGGGATATAAAAATAGAATTTATAAATACTGATAAACCAAATTACAGATATTTTCACTAAACCTCTTAATGAAGAAGTCTTTTGTAAATTTAGAGATGAATTATGCATTTGTGATCCTTTTGAATGATTGATTATGAATGATAAATTGCATATTTTAATTGGCTATTATTGGTTGGAATTTTAGTTGATCTAATATATGGTTTTTAAATCATATTTAAAAAAATTTTGTCTCTTGAACTGTCTGGGAAGACGACTCATATGAATGAGGAGTCGGCTCATGTAGTAAGGGATGACTCTTAAGCTAAAAGAGTCGATCCCTAACCGACAGGAGATGACTTTTAAGTTAAAAAGGGTCGACTCCTAATGTACAGGAGACAACTCATTAGTTGAATGAGTTCGACTAAAGTGGAAACTATTTGAAACGGATTCTAAAAAGCTCTCTCTCTCTCTAAAACGTTGAACATGAAATGTTTCATACCTTTTAGAGTGTCTTTTAGTCTTCAAACTCTCTTTCAAGCAAAAAACCTCCAAAATCCTTAGAAAGCCTTTTTGAGGTCCTGATTGATCTTTCAATGGTGAGAAGGAAGCAACTTACGTCCGGACCAAAGAGGAAGAATATCACTCCACTAACAGAGAGGAGAACAAAGGCTAGGGCAGAGACAGAAATGAATCCACAAGGGAACAAACGCCGCCAACCTCAACCCGTTACGGCCCCTCTGTCACCTCCTTCCTCAGTTTCGGAAGGCAAGGTCCCTCTCCATAAGAAATGTTCCATCGGCAAGAAGAGTGGATTTTGAGTTTTGGAGAAAGAAAATTTCCCATTAGGTCAGAATCTAAAGGAGATGGGTTGGAAATATCTGATGCTCACTGAATGTGCCAACCTTCCAGACTTAGTACAAGAATTCTACAATAATGCAAGATGGACAAGGACAGATCTCGTCCAAGGTAAAAGATTATCCCTATCTTGATTACAGAAGAGATTCTAAGAGGATGCTCTTCGGATTCCAAATGATGGAGAATATGGGAGATCACCTAGAGAATAGGAACGAAGGGATTAGTTCCATTCTCAATAGGAAATCACAGAAGATTGGACTGAAATCAGTGCCAATCAACTGAATGCTGAGATGCGACTGCTGTATCACATGATCAACAAAATGTTCTTCCCGAAGACTGGAAAATTTGATCATGTCTCAGAAAGGGATATACTAGTAATGCATCATGTAATACAAGGACTCCCACTGAACCTACCCTGCTTAATGCTCAGATACATGAAAGCTCAAGGATAGAGAAAAGGAGCTTCACTTCCTTATGGTATGGTCTTAACTCAAGTCTTCAGTTACTTCAATCTGAATCTAGAAGGGGAGACTAAGAAGGAATTACTGTCTTCTGATGTCTACAATGACAAATCACTAAAGAAAATGGGATTTGTCAAAATTGAGGAAAAATGGACTCATAAAGGAAAAGGAATTCAGGATGAAAGTGGTCAAGACACTCCTACACCACTTAAAGGCAAAAGAATCCCTACTCAGGCACCTCCAACAGAGCCTCTAGTCAGTCAACCTCCTCCAATCCAAAGGCCATCAGATCCTCCACTCAGACTTAAGAAGTGGCAATTAAAATCTATTGGGGACAATATCATTACAACACTGATTAATTCTGGAGTCTGTTTTAGCAAAGCCATCATCTCACGAACTTGACCCAAGAAGTAAAATCTGAACTACAAGGTTTGAGACAACTAGCAGCTAGTCATCAAAGAAAAATTGCTGCAATTGAAGAGCAACTAAGGACTCAAGGAAATTCTATTAAAGGCACTATACAAGAATTGAAAGAAGAACACACTCAGCTTACCATGTCCATCTCTGCACTAAACAGCAAGATTGAGAAGCTGATGGACAAGCCAAAGGAAGATCAGTCTGGACCTTCTACTTCAAAATCTTGAACCTAGGCTGAACTTAGTTTAAACCTAACCTAAGTTTAGACTATAACCCATATTTTCAAAACTTTGTATTGCGCTATGTTTCATGTCTATATGTATACTGACTAATACCAATTGTACCTTTTTGACTTTTCAAGTGTTCTTCATTATCAATTGCAATGAATACTTACCTTCCTTGAAAAATATGTTTTCTTGGATTGAATGCTGCTCTGATAAATATGCTGAAAAGTCTGATACCCTCTCTCCTTAACACAACTGTTAATGATTAAGCTAACAAAAAGAGGGAAATTGAAATAATTTTTCCTTCCTTTTGTTGATGAAAAAAAGGGGGAGAAAGTTAACTATGAAAAGAATTCCAATCTGAGAAAGTTAAATAATTCCAATCTAAGAAATGAGAAATGTGAAAAGCATTCAGAATTTCAATCTCTACACTAAAGATAATATATAAGGGGAGATTTAAATTATAATATACATATATGGAATGGTCTGCACTATTAAAAAAACTTAAGAAAAGAAGAAGGAAAATGACTCTGTATAATTTAAATGTTTGTAACTGATAGGGGGAGATTTTTTTTTCTCCTTAATTTGTTGAAATTATGCATATATCTGTAAATGTTATATTTGCTCAGAACTTTATTATAAAATTCTTATAATTGCTGTGAAATTTATTGCGAAATTCTTTTAAACTCAATGGTTTTGTCATCATCGAAAAAGAAAAGATTGTCAACCCTAAAGGATGAATTTTGATGATTACAAAACACTTGAGATGATGTTATGTACTAATGATATTGGCTTAATTGTGAAGTTTTATAAGTCAAAAAAAATCAGAAGAAATGAAGCACTACAAAATCATTAATTCTTCACAAACACTTCATTGGATATGTTCTAAAAGAAAAATGATCTTAAACTAATCCATGGAGAACAAAGCTGAAGTCTAAAGTTTTCTGTCTGAAAAACTTAAGTCAACCCCTAAGCAAAAAGGACAAGTTTGAGTTGACTCTAGCATGTTTTCATCAAGTGGCTGATAAGTGCTAAATAATGCATAAATTAATATCTTATTCATAGCACTTATCATTATTTTAATTCACATATTTTGTAAATTCAATTAAAAAATTGTGTTACCTTCATCATTGCATTTTAATAAATTATTAAAGGTAATTCGAGTTTTACTTATTTACTGATTGAGCTTAATGTATGCAGGTCAAGTCACGCTTAATTAGGTAAAGCCTAAACTACACTACATCATTTCACAATTTACATCCTCCAGAGTCGACTCCAAGAACTCTTCTCCAAAATCCAGTGCTTCCCATTAATTTCTGACTCTTCACACGTTCACCTAAATTTCTTCCCACTCGTTCCAACTCTTTTTCCACATGATCCAATTCTCCTATTTTAATAAAATTCCTTCAATATTTATTTTTCAAATCTCAAAGCATACCATCTAGTTGCACGGATCCCAAAGCCTCATCCCATCTCAGCCATCATCTTGCATCCACGTTATCCAACTCCACGCTTCTCAAACCTATTGTTTTTCCCATGCATTGAAACAAGAATAGAGCATCCCCGAATCGAGTTCATCCTCCCGAACTCCACCATCAGCGAATCCCTTGCATTTTCCTCCCCATGTCCGAATCTAAACCCCCTCAAGAATCCAAACCAATATCCCTCCGGATCATGTTGATCCAGTCTTCATCTCAGCATTGGCCTCTTCCAGTTCCCAGCCAAATGAAGCATGCTCTTATCCCAGCTCACGAGTCCGTTGCTTCATCCCAACCCGCGACGGATTCCTTCCACATTCCGTCAAAAACCAAGCTGTCAACCAAATCCTAGATTACATCCCAGCGTTCCGGATTACGTTCTCCCAGCAGAACAAAGCCACACAGGATAAGCTCCAACTCCAACTTCATCCAAGATCATCCCCTGCTCCCATGTCCAAAAAGATAGAGCCAAATCCAAGCTTCCCACGTGTCTGGTTCATCTCCCCTGCTTCACCTCCACAGCCGTTTGTTAGTCCATATCAATCCTTCATTCCAAACTTCCTTAACTTCCCAGCCATTCCGCTCCCGTCCACGAACAAAGCCACGTCTTCTCCTTCCGAAGTATCTCCCAGCCGTTCCACATTCCCTATTCCATCATTATCCCATCTCCCCTTTCGGATTAACTCCCAGCTCATCTTTTCTTCTTCCAATGATCTCCTCCCAGCCAAAACCGTTCCATCCATCTTCACGGGATAAACTCAAATCACATTCCCAAGCCGTGTGCTTCTACCACGAAATCCAAGCTGCCGTGAGAATCAGATCAAGCTAACCTTTTTCGGAATAAATCCCAGCTTGCAAAACAGAGCCAGCTCGTTCATTCCATCTTCCCCAATGAGAACCACTTGTGTCACAGCATGTATTCCATATTTTCTCTTCCAAATCCGAACCAGCTTGATCTCTAGCATCCATGGATTAGAACTCACCTTCCGGATTAACTTCCAGCCATCCCCTGTTTCGGAACCACCTCATCCCAACCGCATCGTCTCCTGTTCCCGCAACCGTATGCGTCTTCTGGATTTCCTCCTAGCTGCAACCAGCCAATCTTCCGTGTCATAGCTGTTAGATGTATGCCCTAGAAGCCAATCTGGCTGACACATTGTTAATTCTAGGGACATAATTTTGTACTTGACTATTTATTATTGAATAAATAAAAGGCATCTTTTTATTCATATTGTTTATGTGTCTATGAATCGTCCAAGAATTAATAAGATGATGATGCGTATTCTTAAGAATTAAGAATTTGAGCCATGCATCATTGGTGATTAATTTTTGAATGCTCCTGATCAATGGATCATCACAAGGACGGTGATCGATCCGATCAGTGCACACATTGCTTTTCTTATGGATGGACGAGACTCTAGTCCACAGTGTGGCGATACTGAAGTAATAGTGCAGGTGCTTGTTAAGAACAAAGGTACTGAGCGTGACCAAGACAAGAAGTCACTTGGATGTCTATCCACTCGTCAGTGACTTGCTTGATGTTGCAGTAGTGTGACTGGTCCTTTGACCTGCGATGCTTCGGCTACTCACAGTGAGGTTATTGTAGTTTGACTGCACATATACATGGTCTCTAGCCATATGAGTCCATGCAGTGTAGATTGGCTGCAGTAGGTTCACTGTAGGAGTAGGGTATGCACATATAAAGAATCTATCGACCTTGATAGATACGGAGAGATCCTATGTGATTTATAAGACTGAGTTCGTAAGACCTCGGCCGGGACAGATTGCACAGTGGAGAAAGAGTTCTCCGCTCTCGAACTTAAGTCGAATAAATCTTGACATATGACAGACAAAGAGGTTTGACGAGTTATCCGAGACCTCCGTCTTGTAGGGATCCACGATAGAAGGACTGTATCACATGATAACAGCACCTAGAGGTTCATCATTCTATTCTGCTGGGTAGCCATTACATGCTGCTAGGTGTCACTGATGGATGGTGGGACTCACAGGGATTATCTCGATGATCGATTAACCCAAATTAGTAGAGTTGAAATCGTTTCGATCCATTAAAAGGAGTTTTCAATGATATTGTGATAGAGATCACAATATATCTCACTACCAGTCAGAGTAGAACCTATGGGGTCACACACACTAGAGGCATTGACCGATCCGATGGTTGAATCGTGATTAGGAATCACAAGTAATCAATTCGATTAATAATAAGTTGAAGAAGGAATAAAGAGAATTAATTGGACTTAAAATAAGAATCCTACCTGGAGTACGATTCCTAGAGTCCTAATTGGATTAGGACTAGGATTCCTACTTGGACTGGGATTTCCACTTGGACTGGAAATCCTATTTGGAGTAGGACTAGGGTTCCTACTTGGAGTAGGATTCCTACAATCCTAATTAGATTAGGAGTTTTGAATTAAATTTGGATTTCTACTTGGAGTAGGATTCCCAGAGTCCTAATCAGATTAGGACTTCGAATTCAAATTAGAGTCCTAATTGGATTAGGACTAAAATTAAATAAGTCCTAATTGGATTAGGGTTTCTTAGCTCCTAATTAATTATTAATCTAATGAATCAACATGACTCCTAATTGGGTTAGGATTGAAGAGTTCAATTGAGTCATGGTTCATTCAAGTTCTAATTGGAATAGGACTAGTATAATTTGAATCCAATTGATTCATGATTTGGTTAAACCCTAATTGGATTAGGACTAAACCAAATTAGAGTCTCCTAATCCTCCTTAGAGGAGGATTAGGGTTAGCCATAAGGGAGGGGCGTGTGCCCCTCCCCCTTGTTTCTTTGGTGCGGAAACACAAGAGGGGCCGACGCCCCTCTTGGATATCTTTCAAGGGAGCTCCTAAAAGTTAGGAGCTCCACATGCTATTTAAGAGGAGGCTTTTGGGGGCTGACCTAATTATTGAAGTCCTCTTCTCCCTTGAGCCGTGAGCCCCTTTTCTCCTCTTGTTTTTCAGCCGCAAGCAAGGAATCAAAAAGAAGGTGATTGGCGGCCCTCCTCCATCCTTGCTTTCTTCCTCCAACGCAAGGAAAACAAAAGGGCTGCAGTCAGGCTTTGGTTCTTCTTCAAGATCCCTTCTTCTTCTTCCTCCTCCCAAGCACAATCAAGGGTTGATTCAAAGGAAGAAAATCAGCCATCAAAGTTATCTCTGCAAGGGAGCTAGCACCCCGGGGAGATTGGATCGTTTGGATCGGTTCCTGCTTCGTGTGGATACTCGTAGAGGCCGGGCACTTGAACGGCTTCAAGCGAACCTTCATCCAAAACCACGATCATTAGTTTGTGGTGATCATCTACCCGCACAAGGTGAAGATCTGATCTTCTAATATTTTTTAAAAGTTTTTAATCCTTATCTATCTACGAACAGTTTTTGAACAACGTTCATGCGATGAACGGTTAATCCCGCGCATGCCTCTTCCGCTGCATCTAAAATTTTTGAAATTTTTCTACGGCATCGGCGGGCTCGTAACAGTGGTATCAGAGCCTAGGCATCGTAGATTAAGATAAGTATTAATTATTAATAGGCTTATTAGATCTGAAATTTAAATGATTATGCATGCTGAAAATTTTCTGCATGCAGATTTTTTCTAGGGTGCTGATTTTTGCATGTTGATTTTTATGTGATAAAAAGATGATTCTAATCGCATTGTTAATGGGATTACAAAGTTTAGAATCATGATTAGCATGATCAGCAACCTATGTCATGAGATAATCAATTAGATTTCAGATCTAAAAATTATAATTGCTGCATGTGGTGATGATCATAGGATTCAAATCCTTTTGGTATCAAATGTAATGACCTGCGATGTGATCTGTAATGTCATGTAATTTTTTAGATGCTTGCATGCATCTTATTTGATGTTTTGAGAGGCCTGCGTGCCTCCTAAATGGGGATGTAATTTATTATTATTTTTATTTTACATCTGGTTGTATTTCTGTGATGTGATGTACGTCAACGATCAAGTTGAAAACAAGGCATGAGATGAACGGCGATCTAAGCGGTTGATGGCGATGGGATCAAGAGTTGGTCAAGGATCGAATCAAGGAGGCTTGGAACCAATTCAAGAGTTGAAGACCAATTGATCGATTGACGTGCATGTGCTTGTAATACGACCTAATTAGAATCCATGATCATCACCTATTTAAAGTTTAGCTTTATTTGATGCTGCGATTATAACTGCCTGTGATGTGCCGTTTGCATGTGATGTGAATGAGAGCGGGGTAGATAGGTTTACATGTGATGTAACAAACCCAATTGACACCTAAATTAAAACCTCCTCAATCAAGTCGAGAGTGAACCAACATGAGCGAGTCATATTAGATTAATTGATCTAATTGGTGTCTAGAAAAGCATGAAGGTGGCTACTTAATTAGGACCTTACTCTCTGAGTAAGGGGAGCCTCCCACCTGCTTACCTGGCCAATTGTTCGATTACCTCTTATGAAGAGCTCAAGTTGCAAACACTAAGACCTGATTAACCAATATTAAATCAATAGGTCTTCCACTATAGTAGAGCTGCTAAGGTCTTTCTGATGTTGATTTGTCTCGGCTGGATATAGTGGGCAAGTTGCATCGGGGGGCTGGACCTCTTAATAGACATGAGATGTTGTAGGGTAAAGATGGGGTTGGGCACCAATAACTGTTAGGTGAGGATCCAATGACGACTTTATTTCTACGGTTATACGGTGGGTCTAACTTAACTAAGAAATGGGACCAATAACTGTTAGGTAAGGTCTTCATGGCTTAGAGTCCAAGTTGCACTGCAACATGCTTGAAAAGCATTGTATAAGAGTTGTACACTCATCCATCTATGTGTCACCAATAACTGTTAGGTGAGGTGCCATGTAGATTGGTGAGACCGCAGTACCCACTAGAAACCCTAGTCGTGTAGGATTTCCATTTTCCTACCAGGGGAGTGTGAGAAATTCGAAAAAATAGTGGGAGGTACATTTGTTCTAAAAGTCCTTAGAACAGATTAAGGATCAAGTACAAAAGTCTAACTAGAATCTTTACTCTCTGCAGATCATAATGTTAGCTTTAAATCCTTTGACCCGTATTCTTGAGACCAACCGACTGACCGGAACCAATTACAAGGACTGGCTTAGAAACCTCAAAATTGTTTTGAATTGTGAGAAACTGGGTTACATACTCGAAAATGATATCCCTAGACTACCAGCACGTCCTACTGATGATCAGCGTATGACGCATCAAAAGTGGACGGATGATGACATCAGAGTCAAGTGCTATATCATGGCATCCATGTCCAATGAACTACAATGCCAGCATGAAAATATGAAGACTGCTAGGGACATACTGGTACACCTGCAAGAGTTGTATGGTGAGCAGAGTCACACAGCTCGTTTTGAAGTATCCAAGAGGCTCTTCAAAGCAAAGATGCGCGAGGGGCAGTCTGTCCATGATCACGGTCTAACTATGATCAAGAACCTAGAGGAGCTTGAGAAGCTCGGTATGAACATGCACAAGGAATTGCAAGTAGATCTGATCCTTCAACCCCTACCTGATTCATTTGGACAGTTTATAGTAAACTACTACATGAATAAGATTGAATGCACTAAGACTGAACTGATAAATATGTTGGTAACTACTGAGGGAGCCTTGAAAGTTTCAAGGGGCAATATCCTTGCTGCTGAGTTGACTTCTGGTTCCAAAAAAAGTCTACTTGGAAGAAAAAGAAGCCTGCTAAGAAGCAGAAGAAAGACAAGAAGCCAAAAAAGGAAGTTCAAAAAAAAAAAGGCTAATGACAAAGAAAAATGTTTCCACTGCAATGTCGATGGCCACTGGAAGAGAAACTGTCCTTCATACCTCGAGAGCCTGAAGAACAAGAAAGGTGACACACCTTCAGAAGGTATAGACTTGCTCATAATTGAAACTAATCTAATGGTTTCTTCTACTTCTAGTTGGGCTATAGATTCTGGTTCTAATACTCATTTGTGCACTACCATGCAGGGTCTAAAGGAAAGTAGAAGGCTGGCGGAAGGTGCGGTAACCCTTCGGGTTGGCAACGGGGCAAAAGTTGCTCCTGTGGCTGTGGGCACCTACTATCTGCGACTACTGTCTGGTTTTAGTTTATTACTTAGAGACTGCTATTATGTACCTGCTGCTAGCAGAAATTTGATTTCTGTTTCATGTCTAGCACAGGAAGGTCACGTTTTTACATTTGACAAAGACTGCTGTTCTATTTATTTCAGAAATAAAATAGTCGCACGTGGTTTTATGATTGGCAGTCTCTATCATTTGCATATGGATGTATCTGTAAATGTGTCTGAGCAAGAAGTGAGTGCCAAAGGATCCAAGAGATCCAGGGATGAGATAAACCAAAAATATTTGTGGCACCTCAGGCTTGGCCATATTGGAGAGGACAGAATAAACAAAATGGATAAAGATGGGCTTCTCGGCTCATTGACTTTCGAGTCATATCCAGTTTGCGAGTCCTGTCTTCAAGGAAAAATGGCTAGATTGCCCTTTGTAGGACATGGGGAGAGGACTACTGAAATACTTACCCTGGTACACACAGAAGTGTGTGGCCCATTCGATGTGCAAGCCAGGGATGTTATTCGTACTTTATTACCTTTACCGATGATTATTCACGGTATAGGTATGTGTATCTTATGAGACACAAATCTGAATCTTTTGAAAAGTTCAAAGAGTTTAGAAATGAAGTAGAAAAACAAACTGGAAAACTCCTTAAGGCTCTTCGATTAGATCGAGGAGGAGAATACCTTAGTGGAGAATTCCGGAACTATCTCAAGGAGAATGGCATAGTCTCACAATGGACTCCTTCGGGTACACCTCAACTCAACGAGGTGTCAGAGAGGAGAAATCGGACTCTATTGGATATGGTCCGGTCCCTTTTCTTTCATTTTGGAAAGAAAAAGCCCCTCAAAAGATCATTGAACACCAATTCAAATGAAAAACCGAAACTAACTTCAAAACAACAGGTTCGAGAGCTTCAAATCCAGCTCGAGGAGTAGGGCAAGCAGCAGAACTTTATATAAATAAGTGGGAGTGACAGCCTTTAAATTGGAGTGAAACGAGCCTTTGACGTAGTCAGAAATTCGACTGCCCTTTCACTTTAAATATAATGGCGCCCCTACTCTTGAAATTCAAGCTTGCCGTCGAATTCCGTGGCCGTAGGCTTGTTCCTCATCTACAAGCTTCACTGATTTACCTATGTTTCTTTGGGGAGATGCCTTACTTACCGCAGTATATCTACTGAATAGAGTTCCCTCTAAATCCGTTCCTACCACACCGTATGAGATATGGTATGGTAAGAAACCAAGTCTTGGTCATCTCAAGATTTGGGGATGTCCGGCCCACGTCAAAAGACTGCAGGCGGACAAGCTAGAGGCTAGGACCATAAGTGCTCGTTTTATAGGATATCCTAAAAAGTCATTAGGATACAATTTTTACGTCTCAGAGGATCACAATGTGTTTGTGAGTCGTCATGCCATCTTCTTGGAAAACCAGTTTATCCTTGATAGAGGTAGTGGGAGGAAAATTGAGCTTGAAGAGAAAGTCTCTGAAAAGCAACGAGTCATAGATCCTATCGAACCCATTCATACAGAGCCAGTACACGATGTCCCTCATCCACCTCGCAGATCTAGTAGGGTCTCCCATCCTCCCGATAGATACTTAGGTATACTAGAAGGGGATACCGAGGAAATGTTCCTAGTGGGAGATAGGGATCACACAGGATCCCAAAACCTACGACGAGGCGATATCTGATATCGATTCCGAGAAATGGTTGGAAGCTATGAAGTCAGAGTTAGACTCCATGCATTCCAACTAAGTCTGGACCTTAGTAGATCCACCAAAAGGTATTGTACCTATTGGATGCAAATGGATCTACAAAAGGAAGATAGGTTCGGATGGAAAGGTAGAGACCTATAAAGCAAGGCTAGTGGCGAAAGAGTATAGTCAACGCGAAGGCATTGACTATTAGGAGACCTTTTCACCTGTAGCCATGCTAAAATCTATCCGAACATTGCTTGCCATTGCAGCATTTCATGATTATGAAATCTGGCAGATGGATGTGAAAACTGCTTTCCTGAATGGATATCTTGATGAAGATATCTATATGGAACAGCCTTTGGGTTTCACTTTCAGTGATGGAGATCACAAGGTCTGCAAGCTGCAAAGGTCCATCTATGGACTAAAGCAAGCATCTCGGAGTTGGAACACTCATTTCGATGACGCAATCAAAACGTTTGATTTCATCAAAAATGAAGAGGAACCGTGTGTTTACAAAAAGGTTAGTGGGAGTGCTGTCGTATTTCTCGTACTATACGTGGACGACATCCTCCTGATAGGGAATGATATTCCCATGCTAACCTCGGTCAAGGTCTGGTTGTCAAAAGAGTTCTCCATGAAAGACCTTGGGGAAGCATCCTATATTTTGGGAATAAAGGTCTATAGAGATAGATCTAAAAGGATGCTTGGCCTATCACAGAAGTTGTACATAGAAGAAGTGCTGAAAAGGTTCAGCATGGAAAACTCTAAAAGGGATCTCTTACCCCTAAGGCATGGAATTCATCTCTCCAAGAAGATGTGCCCCAACATATCTGAAGAGATTCAACGCATGAGCAAGATCCCCTGTGCATCGGCAATAGGGAGTCTCATGTATGCCATGCTATGTACACGACCTGATATAGCCCTTGCTGTGAGTGTCACAAGCAGATATCAGTCGAATCCAGGTGAAGAACACTGGACAGCTGTGAATAATATTCTTAAGTACTTGAGAAGAACTAAAGATTTATTCTTGATTTTTGGAGGATCATTAGAGTTAAAGGTAGAAGGGTACACAGATTCAGACTTCATGACTGATGTCGATGATAGGAAGTCAACATCTGGATATGTGTTCTTGTGCAATGGTGGTACGGTAAATTAGAAAAGTTCTAAACGACCGATCATTGCTATTCTACTATGGAAGCTGAATACATCGCCGCCTCTGAAGCTGCTAAAGAAGGCTTCTGGTTCAAGAAATTCATTGCAGAGTTGGACGTGATGACATCAGATGCCATAACACTCTACTACGATAATAATGGCGCCATAGCTCTTGCTAAGGAGCCAAGGTCTCATCAGAAGTCCAAGCACATAGAGCGGCTCTTCCACCTCATACGCGACTATGTTGAGAAGAAGTATGTCGAGGTGCAGAGAGTAGACTCCGCGGACAACGTGGCAGACCTATTCACTAAGCAGCTGAGTCAGCATAAGACTGAAGCCCACCTTGAGAAGATGTGCCTAAGATATATGACCAATTGGCTTTAGTGCAAGTGGGAGATTGTTAGATGTATGCTCTAGATCTGGCTAACATATTGTTAATTCTAGAGACATAATTTTGTACTTGACTATTTATTATTGAATAAATAAAAGGCATCCTTTTATTCATATTGTTTATGTGTCTATGAATCGTCCAAGAATTAATAAGATGATCATGCGTATTCTTAAGAGTTAAGAATTTGAGCCATGCATCATTGGTGATTAATTTCTGAATGCTCCTGATCAATGGATCATCACAAGGACGGTGATCGATCCGATCAGTGCACACATTGCTTTCCTTATGGATGGACGAGACTCGAGTCCACAGTGTGGCAACACTGAAGTAATAGTGCAGGTGCTTGTTAAGAACAAGGGTACTGAGCGTGACCAAGACAAGAAGTCACTTGGATGTCTATCCACTCGTCAATGACTTGCTTGATGTTGCAGTAGTATGACTGGTCCTTTGACCTGCGATGCTTCGGCTACTCACAGTGAGGTTATTGTAGTTTGACTGCACATATACATGGTCTCTAGCCATATTGGTCCATGCAGTATAGATTGGCTGCAGTAGGTTCACTGTAGGAGTAGGATATGCACCTATAAGGAATCTCTCGACCTTGATAGATAAGGAGAGATCCTATGTGATTTATAAGACTGAGTTCGTAAGACCTCGGCCGGGGCAGATTGCACAGTGGAGAAAGAGTTCTCAGCTCTCGAACTTAAGTCGAATAAATCTTGACATATGACAAATGAAGGAGTTTGACGAGTTATCCATAACCTCCATCTTGTAGGGATCCACGATAGAAGGACTGTATCACATGATAACTGCACCTAGAGGTTCATCATTCTATTCTGCTGGGTAGCCACTACATGCTGCTAGGTGTCACTGGTGGATGGTGGGACTCATAGGGATTATCTCGATGATCGATTAACCCTAATGAGTAGAGTTGGAATCGTTCTGATCCATTGAAAGGAGTTTTCAATAATATTATGATAGAGATCACAATATATCTCACTACCAGTCAGAGTAGAACCTATGGGGTCACACACACTAGAGGCATTGACCGATCCGATGGTTGAATCGTGATTAGGAATCACAAGTAATCAATTCGATTAATAATAAGTTGAAGAAGGAACAAAGAAAATTAATTGGACTTAAAACAAGAGTCCTACTTGGAGTAGGATTCCTAGAGTCCTAATTGGATTAGGACTAGGATTCCTACTTGGACTGGGATTCCTACTTGGACTTGGAATCCTATTTGGAGTAGGACTAGGATTCCTACTTAGAGTAGGATTCCTACAATCCTAATTAGATTAGGAGTTTTGAATTAAATTTGGATTCCTACTTGGAGTAGGATTCCCAGAGTCCTAATCAGATTAGGACTTCGAATTCAAATTAGAGTTCTAATTGGATTAGGACTAAAATTAAATAAGTCCTAATTGGATTAGGATTTCTTAAGTCCTAATTAATTATTAATCTAATGAATCAACATGACTCCTAATTGGGTTAGGATTGAAGAGTTCAATTGAGTCATGGTTCATTCAAGTTCTAATTGGAATAGGACTAGTATAATTTGAATCCAATTGATTCATGATTTGGTTAAACCCTAATTGGATTAGGACTAAACCAAATTAGAGCCTCCCAATCCTCCTTAGAGGAGGATTAGGGTTAGCCATAAGGGAGGGACGTGTGCCCCTACCCCTTGTTTCTTTGGTGCGGCAACACAAGAGGGGCCGACGCCCCTCTTGGAAATCTTTCAAGGGAGTTTCTAAAAGTTAGGAGCTCCACATGCTATTTAAGAGGAGGCTTTTGGGGGCTGACCTAATTATTGAAGTCCTCTTCTCCCTTGAGCCGTGAGCCCCTTTTCTCCTCTTGTTTTTCAGCCACAAGCAAGGAATCAAAAAGAAGGTGATTGGCGGCCCTCCTCCATCCTTGCTTTCTTCCTCCAACGCAAGGAAAACAAAAGGGCTGCAGTCAGGCTTTGGTTCTTCTTCAAGATCCCTCCTTCTTCTTCCTCCTCCCAAGCACAATCAAGGGTTGATCAAAGGGAGAAAATCAGCCATCAAAGTTTTCTCTGCAAGGGAGCTAGCACCTCGGGGAGATTGGAGCGTTTGGATCGGTTTCTGCTTCGTGTGGATACCCGTAGAGGCCGGGCACTTGAACGGCTTCAAGCAAACCTTCGTCCAAAACCACGATCATCAGTTTGCGGTGATCATCTACCCGCACAAGGTGAAGATCTGATCTTCTAATGTTTTTAAAAGTTTTTAATCCTTATCTATCTACGAACGATTTTGAACAACGTTCATGCGATGAACGGTTAATCCCGCGCATGCCTCTTCCGCTGCATCTGAAATTTTTGAAATTTTTCTGCGGCATCGGCGGGTTCGTAACAATAGCTTCCGATCCATCTTCCCAGATTTCATGGAAATAGAATAGAGCAAGGGAGGTTGATCTCTAGCATCTACGGGATAAACTCGCATACAACCCATCATTTCCTTCTCCGAATCCCCTGCATCCTCATCCCGTTCGCAAATCAAGCCAATCTTCTGCTGGATTAATCCCAAATTTCTTCCTCATATCCCGTTCGGATTAACTCTAGAATGGATCACATCCTTATCCCATCTCTGCATCTCGGATTTTCCCAACATCTCCCGCTCCAGTGAATGAGTCCATGCAATGATTACATCTCCTGCATCCCAACAGAACAGAGGTTAACTTCTTCGAAAATCAAGCATTTCATCCCGCGTTCATCTTCATCCTCCCAAGCTTCACGGCATCCGAGCTTATCCTCCCACCCACGTGAAGAAATAGAGGAGGATGGAGGGGGAGCTGGCGGCTTATAAAAGGGGAGACGTTTCCTTCTTTGGCATCAATCTCTTCTTAGGAGGGAATACCACGGAAATAAAAAAAAAACAGAGGAGGAGAGGGGGCTAGGAAAGCTATAAAAGGAGGAGGCTTCACTTCGGTTCGGTTCAATCCCGCTGAGAGGAGTTCTCACGGGAAGAAGAGGAAAGGAGAGATAATACTTTTGGGTATTATGGGAATAACCCCCCACGGAAAGAAAAAAAATATATGAGGAAGGGAGTTTGATTTTTATTCAGTTCGTGCTGAGATTAGTCTGAGAGGGAAGACGAAGAAGGGAGGAACCCAGTCATGATGAAGGTCTTCTGCGTCGTTGCTGCTACCTCCCATACCATGGAAAGCTAATCTCTTCACTGGGGCCGGATGCAGCCCTAACAAAGGGACACGGGTTTTATGTTTTTAATTTTCTATTCCTGGAGTTGTATAAACTTTATTTTGCTCCTAATGAATATTTTATTTCATCTCATATTTAATTTCTGTGATTTTAAGTATGACGTTTACACAACTGCTCTTCATGATCATTGAAGTAAACATAAGATAGTTAATGCTTAAAGAAGATGCGGTGTGCTGCCACCTTAGATTAGGGTAGACATTTCATACTAACTAAAGATGGATTATGCCTAAATTACTTTTATGAAATTTTATTCGAATGCTTATTAGGCTTGTAGCCAATTCGCATGTTAATCCAAGAATAAATTAAAATACAAATAACCCTTGTTCCGATGTTAGTGGTGAATTCCTTGCCCTAGGTTTTTCACAAACTGATATCATTTTAATTGCATTTCTTATTAAATTGCTTAGTTTAATAGTCTTCACAAACTCTTCCTTTTAAATATTTTTTTTAAAAAGAAAAATAATTGTACCCCAATCTCTGTGGATGGATACCCGTAATCACTATTCTACCAGATACGTACTATTGCGTGGTCTTTGAAGTTGACTATCAATTCTTGGCGCCGTTGCCAAGGATTGTTAGTATAGTTGTTTTTCTTTTCATATATAAAAAAAACTTAAAAATAAATATATATATATATATATCTAAAATAAAATAAAAATATTTTTTATTTTTGTTACTTTAATTATCTCCTTTCTTCTTTCTTACTAATTCTTGATTTTTATTTGGTATTATTTGATCAGGAATCGAAGAAAAAATCTGCGATCAAAAAGGGAACTATTTGAAAAGGAATGCTGTAAAGGTTTGCTTTAAAAATTGCTGGGGAAATTCCTCTTGGTAACATCTGAACCTTTCCTATTTAAATTGATTTCCAACTAGCCTGAAATTTTGTGGTGATTGTTTGATTTTAATTTCAGCAAAAGTGTGAATGTATGCTTGATACACATACACCAATTAATCCGCACATAGTAAGGACAATCACCCCAACAAGATAAGAACTGAATTTCATCACCAGATTCTTGCCCAAATTAGGTGAATCAATTCTCACATAGTTACCACTTTAATTAAAATCAATTAGACGTTGGCCCCTAGGGACATTCAAGCTCAATAGGACGAAGATCACCGAAAGTTGCACCAATTTCGCTCTGTGGCTCAGTTGATGTCTAGGCAAGCTTTGTCCCTTTAAGGGAGACAGTTCATCTGTTCGAGGCAACTGGTTTTTAAGTGGAACCTTTGCAACGCATCGTGACCCCCCCACTTACCTGGGAGCTTACCTGGTCAACTCAATTATTAGACCGGATTGGAGGCTTAGGTGCCCTCTTCAAACCAGTTAGGAGCTGTCTAGTGATTTTAGGGAAAACATAAGGAATTGATGTGTTTTTCTTTTAATGCATGCTTGACCGCATTTGACTGATTAGAAAAGCATTAGTGTATGCTAGGGTGTCGTTCCAGATCTCCTGAATTAGTACCTTTTGATTCTGAGATAGAGCGTTCTATTAGGGCCCTTCGAGCTGAAATCTGCACCTATAGAACCATAGAATCTGCTCCACCTATCGAGATGGCTGAAGAACAACCCAAACTCTTGAGGGAGTACTTTACTCCCACCATTTACACTTCTCCTTCTTGCATTCGATAACCTGAGGTAGCAGCTATACAATATGAAATAAAGTCTTGTGTGATCCAAATGCTCTCATCTTTTTATGGGCTCACCTACGAAGACCCATATAAACACCTAGATGAATTCCTTAAAATCTGTACCACTGTCAAGATTCAAAACTTCACTGATGATACTTTGAAACTTAGATTATTCCCCTTCTCCCTTAAAGACAAAGCCAAGCAATGGCTGAATTCTTTAGAAGCTGATTCGATTCGTTCCTGGGATCAAATGCAACAAGAATTCCTCAAAAAATACTTTCCTATAAGAAGAACGAACCAGTTTAGACGTGCCATCACAAGCTTCTCCCAAACTGAGGGAGAAGAATTTCATGAAACTTGGGAGAGATTTTGGGACCTAATCCGTAAATGCCCGCATCATCAGATACCCAAGTGGCAATTAGTGCAATGCTTTTATAGCGGATTGTCTGATCGAAACCGTCAGATGGTTGATGCTTCTTGTGGAGGAACTTTCATGCTTAAGAGTGAGCATGAGGCATAGCAAATGTTTGAAAACCTTAATGAAAATTCCCTCTACCATGCCTCTTCCGCTCGTCAAGCACCCCCAAGTTCTCAAAGAAAAGGGACCATATATGAAGTTAACCAATCCATCGGTCTATCCGATAAAGTAGATGCACTGTCCCGCAAACTAGACCAGCTAATGTCTAGAGAACAACTTCCAAACTTTTCGCAAGCACAAGTTTGTGCTCTTTGTTCTAGCCCATCTCACCCTATTCATGAATGCCCTTCGGCAGCTCAATTTTCTGAATTTGTGCAAAAACAAGTTAATGCTGCCCCAGCACAGTCTCGATCGGGTAATGATCCATATTCTACCACATATAATCCGGGATGGCGGAATCATCCAAACTTTTCTTGGAAGCAGCAAGTATCGAATACTGCCCAACCTTACTCCCATAATTTTCAAAACCTTCAGAATTTTCAAACCCCTACCATCCATCGACTCAATTTCAACACACTCTTCCTCCACCCTATAGAAACACAACCTTTGAGGAGAAAGTGTTGACCTTCCTTCAAGGTTTGGAAACCATTACACAATTGGTGCACTCTCACACGCAATCTATCGCCAAGCTAGAATCCCAAATGGGGCAACTAGCTAATGCACTGAACAAGCGAGAGGAAGGAAAGCTTCCAAGCCAACCAGTGAGTAATCCTAGGGAACAATACATAGCTCAAGAAAATCAACTAAATACAATTCATCATGAACAAGCCAATGCATTGACTACCCTAAGGAGTGGACGTGTAGTAGACAATAAGATTGGGGAGGATAACAATAAGGAAGGTAAAGAAGAGGATAGAAATGTATCACATAAAAATCCAAAACCTTCTTCAGCTAGTCCACCTTCTGCCAAAACTCACATTCCAAAAGTCCCATTTCCTGAAGCTCTTAATTCACCCTCTCCCTTTGGCAATAAGGAAACTTCACTAGAGGAGATGATAGAGGTTTTCAAACAAGTTAAAATCAACCTCCCACTCCTTGATGCTATTAGACAAGTTTCCTCCTATGCCAAATTTCTCAAAGACCTTTGTACCCAAAAGCGAAAATCTAGGACACATGTGCCTAAAAAGGTCTTCCTAACTGAGCAAGTGAGTTCTATTCTCCAACACAACATCCCTCTGAAATTCAAAGATCCTGGTGCTCCCACCATCTCTTGTGTCTTAGGAAATAATTTCATTGATCGAGCACTCTTAGATCTAGGGGCAAGTGTCAACCTTTTACCTTACTCAGTTTATGAGAAACTTGGGTTAGATGAGTTAAAACCAACCTCGGTATCCCTTCAATTGGCTGATCGATCTGTAAAAACACCATGTGGGATAATTGAAGATGTTCTTGTCAAGGTAGACAAATTCTATTTTCCAGTAGATTTTATCGTCCTTGATATGGAACATGAGCCTAATCCTAAGAAACAAATCCTCGTGATCCTTGGGCGCCCCTTTTTAGCTACAGCCAATGCGAGTATAAATTGTAGAACTGGGGTGATGAATATATCCTTTGGAAATATGAAGGTCAAGTTAAATATATTTCGTGCCTCTGATCAACCCGCGAGAAAAGTTGAGTGCTTCCTAATAGATAAAATGGATGATTTTGTAGAAAAAGCCCTTTCCTATATTTTAGAAGATGACCCTTTGAAAACATACTTGGCCCATTTTGACTTTGATATAGACAAGACCATAGAAGCAGTCAACTCCTCGCCTGACAATCAGTTTTCCACAAATTTTCTTCCTTGGAGAACTCGGTATGAACCCGGTATGATTTGATAAGGATGCGCTGCGTCTGGCTGAAGACGTTAAGCTTAGCGCTTGTTGGGAGGCAACCCAATTCTCGTAGGTTATTTTTGCATTTTTCTTATTGCATTTTTCAATATTTAACAGGATCCCTCATATTACTAATGCAACTACGGTAAAATGCTTCTATCCTTTCTATGCATCATATTTTCGTCCAAAATAAAAATAATAAAAAAAATAAAAATAAAAAAATAAAAATAATAATATAATATTATGAAAAAAAATAAAAAATAAAAAAAATATTGAGGACAATGTCTGGTCTAGGTTGGGTGGTATAGGATTCAAATTTTTGAAGAAATTTTTTGTATTTTTAAATATTTCATCTCAAAAAAAAAACTAATTTCTTTGTTTTAGTGCTGAAATGATAAACATACAAAGTATATAAAATCTAAAAAAGCCCAATGACTTGTCAGAAGTAAGTCAATTTGAGTTCTTTTTATTAAAAGTTCTTTTAGTGAGTTGTAAGATAATTTTTACTTTAGAATTTCACAACACACATGGCCTGCACTTCTAAGGGTTAGGTTCAACATTATATTGTTAAGTTTGGCAGCAACCTTGAGTCCTGATGAATCATACCTATCTAATTCACTATTATCCCATATTTATTTAAAAAAAAGAGAGTGAATTTAGTCAGGTACATCGAAAGGGGCTGCCTATTGTCAAAGGTCAGCGGACTTGTATGAGGAACCCGAGCATAGGTCCGTAGGGGAATCTTGATGCCTAACACCTTATGCCATCTGGTGTGGGAGTTGTTGACTGAATGCTTGCTACATGGAGGAATCATTACGAGAGTAAAAGTACATAATAACAAATAAAAAAATAATAATAAATAAATAAATAAATAAATAAAGAAAATAATATTGATCTTGAAAAAGACGATAGTGTGAAAGCCGTCGTTGTAAAAAAATTCGAGTAAACTGGAATATTATAGATAAAGCCCATGAGGTATTAAAGTAAACATCCACAACTCTCGAAATCCTGCAAGATAGGATGATTTTGAATCAGTGATTAGGTCTTATCTGACCAATTCTTAGAAACTACTAGCTTTAGCAGTATTTTGGGAAATCTTAAGCCTTAGCTTGTGTATGGTCCAGATTTCACCGAGCACCCAAGTATAAAAAGTCTTACAACTCCCTAACGGAAACTTAATGATTTCAACTTGAATTGCATCTTGACCTAGGATTTGGGCTAACTTAGTAATTAAAACTTTGTGTGCTTTTGAAATTTTTGGCACTTATGCATTTGAAATTAGATTTTATAAAACGATAAAATGCAATCGCGACAAAACTCGTCCACTAGAGACAACAGTTTGTGGGTATCTGAGCCGGAAACCTTCACGAGACAAAACTTATCCACTAGAGCCATATAGGGGTTTAAAGCCTTATTGCATACGGTAAATGCAATCGCGATTCCTGCGAAAGTGAGTTAGTTTTTTTTTATTATTTTGCTCGAGGACTAGCAAAATGTAGGTTGGAGGGTGTGATAAGTGCTAAATAATGCATAAATTAATATCTTATTCATAGCACTTATCATTATTTTAATTCACATATTTTGTAAATTCAATTAAAAAATTGTGTTACCTTCATCATTGCATTTTAATAAATTATTAAAGGTAATTCAAGTTTTACTTATTTACTGATTGAGCTTAATGTATGCAGGTCAAGTCACGCTTAATTAGGTAAAGCCTAAACTACACTGCATCATTTCACAATTTTACATCCTCCAGAGTCAACTCCAAGAACTCTTCTCCAAAATCCAGTGCTTCCAATTAATTTCTGACTCTTCACACGTTCACCTAAATTTCTTCCCACTCGTTCCAACTCTTTTTCCACATGATCCAATTCTCCTATTTTAATAAAATCCCTTCAATATTTATTTTTCAGATCTCAAAGCATACCATCTAGTTGCACGGATCCCAAAGCCTCATCCCATCTCAGCCATCATCTTGCATCCACGTTATCCAACTCCACGCTTCTCAAACCTATTGTTTTTCCCATGCATTGAAACAAGAACAGAGCATCCCCGAATCGAGTTCATCCTCCCGAACTCCACCATCAGCGAATCCCTTGCATTTTCCTCCCCATGTCCGAATCTAAACCCCCTCAAGAATCCAAACCAATATCCCTCCGGATCACGTTGATCCAGTCTTCATCTCAACATTGGCCTCTTCCGGTTCCCAGCCAAATGAAGCATGCTCTTATCCCAGCTCACGAGTCCGTTGCTTCATCCCAACCCGCGACAGATTCCTTCCACGTTCCGTCCAAAACCAAGCTGTCAACCAAATCCCAGATTACATCCCAGCGTTCCGGATTACGTTCTCCCAGCAGAACAAAGCCACACGGGATAAGCTCCAACTCCAACTTCATCCAAGATCATCCCCTGCTCCCATGTCCAAAAAGATAAAGCCAAATCCAAGCTTCCCACGCGTCTGGTTCACCTCCCCTGCTTCACCTCCACAGCCGTTCGTTAGTCCATATCAATCCTTCATTCCAAACTTCCTTAACTTCCCAGCCATTCCGCTCCCATCCACAAACAAAGCCACGTCTTCTCCTTCCGAAGTATCTCCCAGCCGTTCCACTTTCCCTGTTCCATCATTATCCCATCTCCCCTTCCAGATTAACTCCCAGCTCATCTTTTCTTCTTCCAACGATCTCCTCCCAGCCAAAACCGTTCCATCCATCTTCACGGGATAAACTCAAATCCCATTCCCTAGCCATGAGCTTCTACCACAAAATCCAAGTTGCCGTGAGAATCAGATCAAGCTAACCTTCTTCGGAATAAATCCCAGCTTGCAAAACAGAGCCAGCTCGTTCATTCCATCTTCCCCAATGAGAACCACTTGTGTCACAGTATGTATTCCATATTTTCTCTTCCAAATCCGAACCAGCTTGATCTCTAGCATCCATGGATTAGAACTCACCTTCCGGATTAACTTCCAGCCATCCCCTGTTTCGGAACCACCTCATCCCAACCACATCGTCTCCTGTTCCCGCAACCGTATGCGTCTTCTAGATTTCCTCCTAGCTGCAACCAGCCAATCTCCCGTGTCATAGCTTCCGATCCATCTTCCCAGATTTCACGGAAATAGAACAGAGCAAGGGAGCTTGATCTCTAGCATCTACGGGATAAACTCGCATCCAACCCATCATTTCCTTCTCCGAATCCCCTGCATCCTCATCCCGTTCGCAAATCAAGCCAATCCTCTACTGGATTAATCCCAAATTTCTTCCTCATATCCCGTTCGGATTAACTCTAGAATGGATCACATCCTTATCCCTTCTCTGCATCTCGGATTTTCCCAGCATCCCCCGCTCCAGTGAATGAGTCCATGCAATGATTACATCTCCTGCATCCCAACAGAACAGAGGTTAACTTCTCCGAAAATCAAGCATTTCATCCCACGTTCATCTTCATCCTCCCAAGCTTCACGGCATCCGAGCTTATCTTCCCACCCACGTGAAGAAACAGAGGAGGATGGAGGGGGAGCTGGCGGCTTATAAAAGGGGAGACGTTTCCTTCTTCGGCATCAATCTCTTCTCAGGAGGGAATACCACGGAAATAAAAAAAAAGCAGAGGAGGAGAGGGGGCTGGGAAAGCTATAAAAGGAGGAGGCTTCACTGCGGTTCGGTTCAATCCCGCTGAGAGGAGTTCTCACGGGAAGAAGAGGAAAGGAGAGATAATACTTTTGGGTATTATGGGAATAACCCCCCACGGAAAGAAAAAAAATATATGAGGAAGGGAGTTTGATTTTTATTCAGTTCGTGTTGAGATTAGTCTGAGAGCGAAGACGAAGAAGGGAGGAACCCAGTCATGATGAAGGCCTTCCGCGT
This sequence comes from Phoenix dactylifera, assembly GCF_009389715.1. Classification (NCBI taxonomy): domain Eukaryota; kingdom Viridiplantae; phylum Streptophyta; class Magnoliopsida; order Arecales; family Arecaceae; genus Phoenix; species Phoenix dactylifera. The sequence goes on along the minus strand of NW_024068534.1, from coordinate 104,651 downwards.
CGTTGCTGCTACCTCCCATACCATGGAAAGCTAATCTCTTCACTAGGGCCGGATGCAGCCATAACAAAGTGTTGCCCAAGAAGACAACCCAGGAGGGGGGGGGGGGGGGGGGGGTGAATTGGGTTTTAAGTGATTATTACAAATAAAAACTTAATGAGTAACTAATTAAACCTTATTGCAAGCGGATTAATTAGTTTGCTATATGTAGTGAATGAAGGGGATGGAGGAGACAATGAACCAATCACAAACACAAGAGATTTTATAGTGGTTCGGAGCTAACCCTTGCTCCTACATCCACTCCCCAAGCTTCACTTGGGAGTTCACTATAATCCCTCGGATTACAGCCGGTTGTTTTACAAGCTCACAACCCAACTTGTTGTTTTACGAGATCACAACAAACTCGGTCGGTTTTCACAGGCTCACCGACTAGAACCACCCGATTGTTTTCTCGGGATCACAATCGAACCCTTACACCGTTGGTTTTATCCTAGGCTCACCAACCAACCTTAACACCCTTGATTCAATCCCTTGATTGAATCAAGTAAGAGAAACAGTTTGGAAAGAGTACAAGAATAGCTTCTTAAAAAGCAAATATGAACAATATGAACAAAGTAGAGTTAGAAGCCCTCAAACAGATTTTTGGAAAGGGAAGAAGGGACTTCTCGAACTCTGAGATTCCTCTTTGAGTGTGCTGAAGATTTACTGTCAGAAGGAGAGCCTTGAATGCGAGGAAAGCATTTGTAGGATCGAGTTCAATGCACTTCTTCCTTCTTTCTCTTGTATTTACTCTTGAGAGCCTTTGGTAGGTGAAATTCACTTTTTCTTTGAATGAAATCTCTCTCTCTCTCTTTCTCTATTACTATTCACTCTGGCTATTTAAGCAGTCCACTTTGAAAACTAGCCGTTAGACACCAATTTAGAGCCGTTCTGCACATTCTGCAACTCCTGATAATGTGTCCGTTGGGATCGGAGTCGACTCGCTCGATCTGGAGTCGACTCAGCTGTTGCTGGAGTCGACTCATGCTTTACTGGAGACGACTCGCCCACTGTTCAGGATTTGAATTAAAGTGTTGTCCCGTTCTGGAGTCGACTCGGCCAAACTTGGAGTCGACTCGCCAGTATCCGGAGATGACTCGGCCCCTCTGGAGACGACTCGTTCTCAGGATTTTAGAGATCTTTCTTTCAAGTTTACTCCCTCGAGTCGACTCGGATTCTCTTGGAGTCGACTCGGTTCTCAGAGACCGAAAAACTGATCTTCTGTCTTTGGAGTTGAACTGCCTCAGAGTCAACTCGGATCGTCTTGGAGTCGACTCGAATCGTCTTGGAGTCGACTCGGCTCTCAGAGCCCAAAATTGGTTCTCTGTCTTTTAGTCTTGCTTTCCTCTGAGAGTCAACTCTTGCTTGTTTAGGAGTCGACTCCCCAACCGTTGGAGTCGACTCGAATTCTTCTGGAGTCGACTCGGTAACAGGGTCCAGAAACCACTTCTCTGTCTTTCTGTCTGTTACTCCTTGGAGTCGACTCGGAACTATCGGGAGTCGACTCGGCAAGCATCGGAGTCGACTCGAATTCTTCAGGAGTCGATTCGGTGACAGGGTCTCAGATTCATCTTTCTGTTCTACTGTCTGTTCTCAGTCGGAGTCGACTCGTAGTGTGCCGGAGTCGACTCGAGCCTGTGCCAGAACATCTGAAACACTTGGAGTCGACTCGTAATCCTCCGGAGTCGACTCGAGTTTCAGCCTTTGACTTAAGCTGATTTCCACATGCACTCAAAAGAAGATTCTCACAAATTTTGCCTGAGATACTGGATTGAATTCATTAGTATAACATAAAATATACTCAATTGCTTTGTGCTCATCAAAACCAAATAGGGTTATAATCAATCACTCCACAATCTCGCCCTTTTTGATGATGACAAAACATTGAGTATTTTTAAAGTGAATTGCTCAATCAAAAGATGATTCATAGTAAAGATTTTGAAATGAATTCAAATGTCTAGTTATTTTAATTTATCCAGAATTGAAAGGTATGAATCAGTAAATCCTAAGATTAAAGCTCCCCCTTTCATTTGGAATTATATAATTCTTCATATCATGCAGTCACTTGTTTGGCTTATATGTGTTTAATGAATTAGCTTTCTTAAGATTTCAGATTCTTCAACTCAACATATGCAATCAATTTTGCTTAGACTTTCTGAATTTTTTTTAATGTCTTGAATCTTTTTAGCTTAAATTCTTACTTTCAGAGAGAAAATCTGACAACTTGTTCTTGAGTATGATTCAACTAATCTCCGAATATCCTTTGAATAGATTCTGGAGATTACTCCTTGAGGAGCCCCAATAGAGAGATAATGAGCCTCGAGGTATCGAATCCACTTAGAACAAATTACATTTTGCTTTAAGATTTGTAATTCCCTTTACATTCAATTCATCATATTCTCTCCCCCTTTTTGTCATCATAGCAAAAAAAGGCACAGAACACAGTTTTGAAACTCAAATTGCACAATTTTGAAAGGAAATGTCTACTCATTGTATTGATGCTAATTTGAGTACAACTATAAAAACATCGTACAAGTGTAAAAACAAATACATCATAAAACAAATACACTAGGATTTCTTGGAGGATAAGGCTCCTAACTCATGGGTTTCAAGACCAAGCTGAGCGCCTTTTGAACATTCCCTAGCTGAACTATGATCTCCGAGGTGGCCCTAGACTGGATCGTGGTAAGCTCGGTCACACTCTCCTGAAGGGTGTCCAACTTGGAGATCAACGCATGGGCTAGTCGCTCTGCACCCTGGCTCTGGCTGCCTAGCTCATGTCGGATGCCGTCTCGCATCTTCTTCGTATCGTCCTTGACGTCACTCATGTTCCAATATTGAGCTTGAACAAGGCTTCGCACATTGGATATTTCCTCCCTCAGGTGCGCAGTCATCTCGGTCATGGCTGCCAAGGAGGGAACTAGCTTGGTGGAGGGAACTGTCTGAGGACCTCGGAGCTCCCTCAGCAGGTCATCCCTCAGCTCCCTCACTATCTCCTGCCGCAACTCTCGGAGCTGCTCAGAAGATATCCGAACCTCCAGGGGCTGCTACTAAGAAGGTGGGGCAGTGGAGGAGGGCTCAGTATGGGTAGGACCAGAAGTGGAAGGATAGGTGGGAAGATCTGTACAGTGCTCCTGGTCATGGTCAGGGCTAGGAGAGTGATGAGTGGTAGGGTCAGATGGTGTGGATGTGGATAGTTTTCGTACCCAGACTCCCCCGACCTTATGGAATCCCATCCGATGAAAGGTCCCCTCACCCATGCGATCTGTAAAATGCAGTGAGCGAGAGGGTTCCCCCTCAGGGATAGGGATCTCTAGCTCCCTAAAGATAAGGGTGAACAACATCCCATACGGGAGACTCAGCCTAGGTTTGTCTAGGGGTTCACAAAGGTATTTGTAGATGAGTTTAGAAAAGTTGATGGGAGTGTCTTGGAGGATGTAGAACATCAAAGCTAGGTCTTTCTCTGAAATGAAGTCAAACCTACCAGTTTTGGGGAAGAGAGTTCTAGAAATGATACTTAGGAGAAGCCGCATTTCAGCCGAAAGCTGATTTGCGAACACCTCCTCTATGGAGGACAGAGGTAGACTCCCTAAGATGGCCGTAAGGGCCTCTGTCCTATCGGAGGGGTGTGTGGGAACAATCCCCTCACCGGAGAGATGGAGGACTCAAGCAATGAAGTCCTCCGAGATGAAAATAGGGACACCCACTACAGTCCCCTGGATACCGCCGCTAACCCGTGCGACAGTACCGTAAAATTCCCTAACTAACCCTGGATAGGTAGGGAGGTCAAGTGAACAGAAGAACTCTAAGCCCTGGGCCCTAAGGTGATGCCCTAGGTTGAACCCTTCCCGGGAGAGGAAGTCAAAGTTGACTTGCCTCCCGGTAGAGACAACCTTCCCGGCGCATGAGCGCGAGGGAACTGGCCTAGGCGGGGAAGGAACTGGAGGTGGTGGCCTCGTGGGTTCGTTCCTAGCCTTGGACCGTCGCTCGGCCCCACTCGCGGAGAAGGATCTCTTTCGGCTTGGGACAACGACTTTTCTAGGCATTTTTGACCTAAACACGGGGGAAGGTCAAGGAAAATGAAAGAAAAACTCGACAGAGATGATCTAAAATGGGTCGGAGACGAGGTCGGAGATGGCTCTAGGGCTTTTGAACAGTGGCGGCTGAAAATAGAAGTGAAGAAAAAATCATTCCACTTAGGGTTGAAAGTCGGATTTCCGACCTCGAGTCGACTCCGATAAGTCGCGAGTCGACTCGACTCGAGTCGACTCCCAAATATGCGCGAGTCGACTCGCCCACGAGCTGACTCTAAAATCTAATCGAGTCGACCGAACTCTAGTACATAACCAAAAATCTTTTTATTTCTGTGCCAAAAGAGAGAGTTATGCGACTATCTCAGATTTAAGAACTGATTTGATGATCATAGATAAGAGGTCCTATGTCCAACATAAACTAATCATCAAAATCAGAGAATTAGAGGAGAGTATCACTAGAATGGATCAATCACTCCTAACCCTCTTCTAAGTATATAAAATCGATCTTCACTCAAAGATTTTATGAAGATATCAGCAAGTTGATCATCAGTACAAACAATTGAAGTGTCACATCACCATTCAGAACATGATCTCTTATGAAGTGATGTCTTATCTCAATGTGTTTAGTTCTTGAATGTTGAATTGGATTTTTAGTTAGATTAACGGCACTTGTATTATCACAGTTAATTGGAATTTTATCTTGTTTAATGCCATAATCTTCAAGTTGTTGTTTAATCTACAAGATTTGAGCACAACAACTCCCGGCAGCTACATATTCAGCTTCAGCCATAGATAGTGCAACCGAGTTTTGTTTCTTGCTAAACCAAGAGATTAAGTTTTCTCCTAAGAATTGGCATGACCCGCTGGTGCTTTTTCTATCAAGTTTACAACCAGCGAAGTCTGAATCAGTGTACCCTATTAAGTTTATGCTCGAGTCTTTAGAGTACCATAAACCTATGTTTTTTGTTCCTATTAGGTATTTAAAGATTCTCTTAACAGCAATTAAATGTGATTCCTTAGGATTAGATTGATATCTAGCACACATGCATACACTAAACATGATATCAGGTCTACTTGCAGTAAGATATAATAAAGATCCTATCATACCTCTATACATCTTTTGATCTACTAATTTACCTGATTTATCTTTGTCTAGTTTGCATGATGAACTCATGGGTGTGCTGATTGACTTGTTTCCTTCCATATCAAACTTCTTAAGCATCTCCTTGATATATTTTGCTTGACAGATAAAGATGCCTTCTTTAGATTGTTTGATTTGGAGCCCGAGGAAATAGTTCAGCTCTCCCATCATGCTCATTTCAAATTCACTCTGCATTAAGTCAGCAAATTCTTCGCAGAGGCGATTGTTAGTAGCACCGAAAATAATATCATCAACATAAATCTGAACAACTAACATATCTTTGTTTTTCTTCTTTAAAAATAGTGTTGTATCAACATTCCCTCTAGAGAATTCATAGTCTAATAGAAATTTGCTAAGTCTTTCATACCATGCTCTAGGAGCTTATTTCAGACCATAAAGTGCTTTGTTTAGTTTATAAATATGATTGGGGTATTGATGATTTTCAAAACCAGGAGGTTGTTCTACATACACCTTCTCATTAATATACCCATTCAAAAAGGCACTTTTTACATCCATTTGAAATAGTTTGAAGTCTTTAGAGCATGCAAATGCTAGTAACAATCTAATTGCTTCAAGTCTAGCTACAGGAGCAAAAGTCTCATCAAAGTCTATACCTTCTTCTTGATTATAGCCCTTTGCTACTAACCTAGCCTTGTTTCTAATCTCGATTCCATTTTCATCAAGTTTATTTTTATATATCCATTTAGTTCCTATTATTGAGTATTCAGTGAGTCGTTCAACTAGGTTCCATACTTTGTTTCTAGTAAATTGGTTTAGCTCTTCTTGCATCTCATTTATCCAATTTACATCATTTTCAGCTTCTTCTATGTTTTTAGGTTCAAAGTGTGAGACAAATGCTAGATGATTATTTAAGTTCCTAAGAGATGCTCTAGTTCTAACAGGTTGAGATGGATCATCTAAAATTAATTCCTTAGGATGACCATGAGCATACCTCCAAGCCTTAGTCAGCCCATGATCAACAATTACCTCTTGACTTGTTGAAGTTTCTCCAATTTGCTTTGGTTCATCCTCTTGTAATGTCATCTCATCTATCTTTTCTTCAAGAATTTCTGCATCATCATCAAGAGATATTTTCTTGCTAGAAGAGATATCATTAGTATCAGCAAAAACAACATGTATAGACTCTTCAATAACAAGGGTTCTTTTGTTAAAGACTCTATAAGCTTTACTTAATGTGGAATATCCCAAAAAGATACCTTCATCTGATTTAGAATCAAATTTACCTAAGTTATCTTTGCCATTATTATGAATGAAACACCTACATCCAAAAACATGAAATAGTTTACTTTGGGCTTTCTACCTCTCCAAAGTTCATAAGGTGTTTTCTTTATAATTGGTCTCAATAAAACTCTATTTAATATATGACATGATGTATTAATGGCTTCTCCCCAAAAATACTTAGGGAGGTTACTTTCGCACAACATGGTTCTTGCCATTTCCTCTAGGGTTCTATTTTTTCTTTCTACAACTTCATTTTGTTGTGGTGTCCTAGGTGCAGAGAAGTTATGAGTTATTCCCTTTTTACTACAAAATTCGTCAAATAGATGATTTTCAAATTTCGTTCCATGATCACTCCTAATAGCTATAACTGAAGCATTTCTTGAATTAGTAACTTCCTTATGAAATTTCTTAAATACTGAAAATGCTTCATCTTTATGAGCTAAGAACATGACCCATGTGTATCTAGAGAAATCATCTACAATGACGAGTCCATACTTGTTTCCACCAAGACTTGTGGTTCTAGTTGGTCCAAATAGATCCATGTGTAGTAGTTCTAGGGGTCTAGTAGTAGTGACACAATTTATGGATTTAAAAGAACTCCTAGATTGTTTGCCATATTGACATGCTTCACAAATTTTATTTTTCTCGAATTTTAGTTTTGGCAAACCTATTACAGAATCTCTTTTAACTAGTTTTGATATTATATCCGTACTTGCATGACCTAACCTACGATGCCATAACCAACTTACATCATTAACCTTAGTATCACTAGCTACTAAGCAAGGGTTATTTTTGGCAAGATCGTCAAGATCTACTACGTATACATTTCCACGTCTCATTCCTTTGAATACTAAGCTATTGTCAATTGAGTTGGTTATGATGCATAGGGTTGGCTTAAACAGAACATTAAAATCTCTATCACATAATTGACTTACACTAAGTAAGTTATGCTTAAGACCATCTACAAATCGTACATTATCAACAAAGGTTGAAGAGGTGATTTGTACTTTACCTATACCAACGATGTGACCTTGGTTATTGTCTCCAAATATCACAGCACCTCCTCTTTTAGGCTCTAGGGTGAAGAATTGCTCCTTATCACCCGTCATGTGTCTTGAGCAGCCACTATCCAAGTACCAACAGTTTTTGTCGACTTTGGCTGCAAGACATTCCTACACAAGGAAATCATACAATTTTAGGTACCCAAGTTTTCTTGGGTCCTTCAAGGTTAGTAATGTTGGTTTCTTTTGGAACCTAAATCTTTTTAATTTTTCTTTTAACTTCTACTTTCCTATGGTCACACACATTAGCTTCATGTCCTACTTTTCTATAGCAAAAACAGGTTATATTCTTAGTTTTACTTTTTCCTGCTTTCACAAAAAAGTTTCTAAGGAGCTTTTGCTTATTCTTAGGTTTATACCCCAAACCAGCTCTATTAAATACAGCTCGTTGATTATTAAGTATCATTTCCAATTTTTCAGAACTATATGTAAACTTTTCAACAATAGATTTGTATCTTTCAAGTTCTTTTGTTAGCTTTTGTTTTTCTGTTTTTAGTATGTTTAAGTCTTTTGTGAGATTATCTTTTATAGTTTGTTTACCGTTTTTAAGTTCTGAAATTTCCTTGGTTAGTTTTTCGTTATCTTTAATTAAGGTATTGGTTTTTTGAATTAACATTTGGTTGTTTGTCTTAAGTTCCAAATTTTCTTTAATGATAAAATTCTTGTCCTTAATTAATTTATCGTATTTATGTAAGTGAGATTGATTAGTTAGCTTTAGTTCTATATTCTTAAGATTTATTGACTTATATTCATCCATTAGTTCATTAAAAGCATCATACAATTCATCAAAGGTAAAATCTAAATGCGTTTCAGATGTTACCTCATTTTCATTCACCATAAAACAAAAGTTGGCCTTTTTCTCTTGCTCCTCATCCGATGATGATGATGATGATGAATCGGAGTCCGTCAAAGTGGAGATGAGGACTTTCTTTTTCTTATATTTGCTGCCCTTCTTCAGTAAGGAATAGTCAACTCTGAAATGTCCCGGCTTCTTGCATTCATAGCATCCGATTTCTTCATTTTTCCTTTTTTTATCTTTATCCTTGTAGTAGGAACTTGAGGGACCTCTCCTCTGATGAAAGGACTTCTTCCGGTTAATGAATTTTCTGAACTTTCGCACGAGAAGAGCCTCATCATCGTCTCCCTCATTATCTTCTTCTTCGCTGCTGCTACTGCAAGATGGATCTTTGTTAGAAGAAGTAGATTTGAGGGCTATTACCTTTTTCTTATGAGAGGATTCTTTTTCGCTGTGTTATTTCATCGTGAGCTCATGCGTCATAAGGGATCCAAGAAGCTCCTCAAGTGGCAGCTTGTTCAAGTCCTTGGCTTCTTGGATTGCCGTTACCTTGGCTTTCCATGACCTTGGCAAAGATCGAAGAATTTTCCTACCAAGGTCACTGTTAGCATAGCTTTTGCCAAGACTTTTTAAACCATTGATAATATCAGTAAACCTAGTAAACATGCTAGTGATAGTTTCATTAGAATCCATTTTAAATAGTGCATACTTATGAACTAGCATGTTTATTTTAGATTTCTTGACTTGATTCGTGCCCTCGTGGGTCACCTCAAGTCTGTGCCATATCTCTTTTGCAGAATTACAAGTAGAGACTCTATTGAATTCATTGCGGTCTAAGGCACAATAAAGCACATTCATTGCTTTGGCATTTAGTTGTGCCTTCCTTATATCATTGTCATCCCAATCTTTTTCAAGTTTGGGTATAGTAATATCATCTACAAAAATTGAAGGAATGAATGGTCCATTAACTATGGTGCTCCAAATCTCATAATCTTGAGCTTGGATAAATATCCTCATCCTAGCCTTCCAATAGGTGTAGTCGGTTCCATTGAAGAATGGAGGTCTATGGGTGGATTGCCCCTCAATAAGAGAAGATCCAAATGGGATTGTCATTTTGATCATTTACTCTTTTGATATAAGAGTTCCTGCTTTGATACCACTTGTTGCCCAGGAAGACAATCCAAGAGGGGGGGGGTGAATTGGGTTTTAAGTGATTATTACAAATAAAAACTTAATGAGTAACTAATTAAATCTTATTGCAAGCGGATTAATTAGTTTGCTATATGTAGTGAATGAAGGGGATGGAGGAGACAATGAACCAATCACAAACATAAGAGATTTTATAGTGGTTCGGAGCTAACCCTTGCTCCTACGTCCACTTCCCAAGCTTCACTTGGGAGTTCACTATAATCTCTCGGATTACAGCCGATTGTTTTACAAGCTCACAACCCAACTTATTGTTTTACGAGATCACAACGAACTCGATCGGTTTTCACAGGCTCACCGACTAGAACCACCCGATTGTTTTTCCGAGATCACAATCGAACCCTTACACCGTTGGTTTTTACCCTTGGCTCACCAACCAACCTTAACACCCTTGATTCAATCCCCGGATTGAATCAAGTAAGAGAAACAGTTTGGAAAGAGTACAAGAATAGCTTCTTAAAAAGCAAATATGAACAATATGAACAAAGTAGAGTTAGAAGCCCTCAAACAGATTTTTGGAAAGGGAAGAAGGGGCTTCTCGAACTCTGAGACTCCTCTTTGAGTGTGCTGAAGATTTGCTGTCAGAAGGGGAGCCTTGAATGCGAGGAAAGCGTTTGTAGGATCGAGTTCAATGCACTTCTTCCTTCTTTCTCTTGTATTTACTCTTGAGAGCCTTTGGTAGGTGGAAATCACTTTTTCTTTGAATGGAATCTCTCTCTCTTTCTCTATTACTGTTCACTCTGGCTATTTAAGCAGTCCACTTTGAAAACTAGCCGTTAGACACCAATTTAGAGCCGTTCTGCACATTCTGCAACTTCTGACAATGTATCCGTTGGGATCGGAGTCGACTCGCTCGATCTGGAGTCGACTCGGTTGTTGCTGGAGTCGACTCATGCATTACTGGAGACGACTCGCCCGCTGTTCAGGATTTGAATTAAAGTGCTATCCCGTTTTGGAGTCGACTCGGCCAAACTTGGAGTCGACTCGCCAGCATCCGGAGATGACTCGGCTCCTCTGGAGATGACTCGTTCTCAGGATTCCAGAGATCTTTCTTTCAGGTTTACTCCCTCGAGTCGACTCGGATTCTCTTGGAGTCGACTTGGTTCTCAGAGACCGAAAAACTAATCTTCTGTCTTTGGAGTTGAACTGCCTCGGAGTCGACTCGGATCATCTTGGAGTCGACTCGTCTCTCAGAGCCCAAAATTGGTTCTCTGTCTTTTAGTCTTGCTTTTCTCTGAGAGTTGACTCTTGCTTGTTTAGGAGTCGACTCCCCAACTGTTGGAGTCGACTCGAATTCTTCTAGAGTCGACTCGGTAACAGGGTCCAGAAACCACTTCTCTGTCTTTCTGTCTGTTACTCCTTGGAGTCGACTCGGAACCGTCGGGAGTCGACTCGGCAAGCATCGGAGTCGACTCAAAATCGTCGGAGTCGACTCGATGATAGGGTCTGAGATTCATCTTTCTGTTCTGCTGTCTGTTCTCAGTCGGAGTCGACTCGTAGTGTGCCGGAGTCGACTCGAACCTGTGCCAGAATATCTAAAACACTTGGAGTCGACTCGTAATCCTCCGGAGTCGACTCGAGTTTCAGCCTTTGACTTAAGCTGATTTCCACATGCACTCAAAAGAAGATTCTCACAAATTTTGCCTGAGATACTGGATTGAAATTCATTAGTATAACATAAAATATACTCAATTGCTTTGTGCTCATCAAAACCAAATAGGGTTATAATCAATCACTCCACACAAAAGGACACGGGTTTTATGTTTTTAATTTTCTATTCCTGGAGTTGTATAAACTTTATTTTGCTTCTAATGAATATTTTATTTCATCTCATATTTAATTTCTATGATTTTAAGTATGATGTTTATACAACTGCTCTTCATGATCATTGAAGTAAAAATAAGATAGTTCATGCTTAAGGAAGATGCGGTGTGCTGCCACCTTAGATTAGGATAGACATTTCATGCTAACTAAAGATGGATTATGCCTAAATTACTTTTGTGAAATTTTATTCGAATGCTTATTAGGCTTGTAGCCAATTCGCATGTTAATCCAAGAATAAATTAAAATACAAATAACCCTTGTTCCGATGTTAGTGGTGAATTCCTTGCCCTAGGTTTTTTCCTAACTGATATCATTTTAATTGGATTTCTTATTAAATTGCTTAGTTTAATAGTCTTCACAATCTCTTCCTTTTAAATATTTTTTTAAAAAGAAAAATAATTGTACGCTAATCCCTATGGATCGATACCCGTAATCACTATTCTACCAGATACATGCTATTGCGTGGTCTTTAAAGTTGACTATCAGTGGCCCAGTCAATAAGTCGACCCTCGTATTGCAAGAGTCGACCCTTGTGTAGTTCAAATTAAACCGAAAGCTTTTACCGCCTGAGACAAAGTTTGAATAGTCGACCCTTATTCAAAATGAGTCGACCCCCAAAATTGAAGAGTCGACCCTTGCATTTGAAGAGTTGACCCCAGCTCAATCCAAGCGTCAGCCAAAAATTATAGTATGAGTCGACCCTTGTATTTAAAGAGGCGATTTCTGAATACGATGAGTCGACCCTTGTGTTTAAAGAGGCAACTCCTGAAGAAGATGAGCCGACCCTTAAGATTGAAGAGTCGACCCTTTGAAGTTGTCACAGCAAGAACCATCTCAATATCTTGAAGTGCCGATCCAGAATAAGCATGAGTCGACCCCTGAGTTACATAAGTCGACCCCTGTACTACTGGGACCACAACGGGAAGCTTGCAACAACTTTTGTCTTCTTTTGTAACAAAAAAGATTTCCATTAGAATGGAAAGAAAGAAATTCAAATACTGCTGAGGAATTTCTCTATAAATTCGAAGGAACCTTAGAAGGGAAACAACAAGGATAGAGAAAAAAATTCTGTCAAGTAAGAAAAGTTTCCACAGAAGAAAGGAGAAGGAAAAAAGCTAAACTGTTCATCATCCTCACCGGCACTCGTCTGAAACTTACTTCTGTAAGGAAATCAATCGAAGCTTCTCATTGAATTGAGAAGAGATGCTGCTCAAGCATTGGGACATTCTTCCACATCCATCTTCTTCATCGGCTTCAGCTTTATTTTTATTGATTTATTCTATATATTATGAAGCTTTATATTTTTTGGTTACATCTTTCATTTATTTGGATTATCTGTTACTGTAACAATTTCATTCATTTGAAACATGTAAAGGCTCTTCCAAGCCTTGATTGGAAGTTGCTGAATCGAGAGTATTCAGCAAGGAAAATAGTTTCTGGTTGGTTTATCTGAAAACCAACTGGATTGTTGGTGAGACTGGAAAAACAAACGGTGTAAAATTTTTGGTTGGTTTTGTTGGCGCTATGCGGAAGCGTGTGGATCCCTGATATCCGCTAACCTAAGGCATCCCCTAGGGCATCAGGCCGCGTGGGGAAAGAAGGAAGAAGAGATGAAGAATCACAATCACAAACTAGGATTTTCATAGAGAAGAAGAGGAAGAGAAGAGAGAACGTGGGAGAAAGTTTTCTGGCGGCTCCTTTATTGCTCAAGCAATAATCCAAGTGATAACCCTAAAATTGATTATACCAAGCCTTTATATAGGCACCCAATTTTAGCCACATTAGAAAGCATTCAACCCAAGTCCATGACTTACATGCTCTCCCCCTTTGAGCCTAAACCTAGCTCAAGAATGACTTAGACCCTTTGAGACTTAAAAAATCTTGACTTGGCTCGCTTCACGCCTGAAAATCCCGTGAAAACAGTGCTCGGGTCGACCCCTGCAGTCCTGGGGTCGACCCCTACTTTCCTAGGGTCCACCCTTGCAGTCCTGGGGTCGACCCCAACTATCCCAGAAAACAGCTCTCGGACTTTTCCTATCGCTCTTAAGGAGTCGACCCTTGAAGTCCTGGGGTCGACCCCTGCACTGTGCCAAATCTTCACAGCATGCCGGAGTCGACTCCAAGTCTCCAGGAGTCGACTCCAATACTGTTCACAGCGCAGAAACTTGTTGTTTTCCTTTGGATGCACCATACTTGAGCCTACAATCTCCACCTTGGCGCTCCAAAGCCTCCGCAAGCTTCTCCTAGTCCATCAATCCCATCAGCGCCACACACCTGAGGATGTTAGATGTATGCCCTAGAAGCCAATCTGGCGGACACATTATTAATTCTAGGACATAAATTTGTACTTGACTTTATTATTATCGAATAATAAATGGGCATCTTTTCATTCATATTGTTTATGTGTCTATGAATCGTCCAAAAAATTAATAAGATGATGGTACATATTCTCAAGAGTTGAGAATTTGAGCCATGTATCATTGGTGATTAATTTCTAAATGCTCATGATCAATGGATCATCACGAGGACGGTGATCGATCCGATCAGTGCACAGATCGCTTTCCTTATGGATGGACGAGACTCGAGTCCACAGTGTAGGGACACTGAAGTGATAGTGCAGGTGCTTGTTAGAGAACAAGGGTACTGAGCGTGACCAAGACAAGAAGTCACTTGGATGTCTATCCACTCGTCAGTGACTTGCTTGATGTTGCAGTAGTATGATTGGTCCTTTGACCTGCGGTGCTTCGGCTACTCACAGTGAGGTTATTGTAGTTTGACTACACGTATACATGGTCTCTAGCCATATGGGTCCTTGTAGTGTAGATTGGCTGCAGTAAGTTCACTGTAGGAGTAGGGTATGCACTTACATGGAATCTATCGACCTTGATAGAAGAGGAGTGATCCTATGTGATTTGTTAGACTGAGTTCTAAGACCTTGGCCAGGGCAGAAATATAAAGTGGAGAAAGAGTTTTTCACTATCGAACTCAAGTCAAATAAATCTAGACATATGACAGACGACGGGGTTTGACGAGTTATCCATGACCTCCGATTTGTAGGGATCCACGATAGAAGGACTGTATCATACGATTGCTGCATCTAGAGGTTCATCATTCTATTCTGCTGGGTGGCCACTACATACTGCTAGGTGTCACTGGTGGATGGTGAGACTCACAGGGATCATCTCGATGGTCGATAATCCCAGGTGAGTTGAGTTGGAATTGTTTCAACCCATTGAAAGGAGTTTTCAATGATATTGTGATAGAGATCATAATATATCTCACTACCAGTCAGAATGGAACCTATGGGGTCACACACATTAGAGGTATTGACCGATCCAATGGTTGAATGTGATTAGGAATCACAAATAATTAATTAGATTGATAAATAAAAACCCGCTAAGAGTTAGTGTCTAGAAGAAGGAATAATTGTAATCGGATTGTAATTTAATTTAATTAATTGGATTTAATTAATTGGACTAGATCATGAGTCCTACTTGGAGTAGGATTTTTGGAGTCCTAATTGGATTAGAATTTCAAATTAAATTAGAATCCTATTTGGAATAGGATTTCTAAAGTCCAAATTGTCTTAGGGCTGAAAATTGAACAAGTCCTGATTAGATTAGGATTTTCTTAAGTCCTAATTAATTTTAATTTTAATCTAATTAATTTTATGACTCCTAATTGGATTAGGATTGAAGAGTTCAATAGAGTCATGGCTCAATTAAATTCTAATTGGATTAGGAATTGGAGGAAATTGAAATGGGTTCATAAAAATCCTATTTTGACTAGGATTGGACTCATGCAATGGACCCAAATTAAAACCCCCTTTAATTTATTTAAATAGCAGATTTAAATGAACTTGAGGGAGGGGCCCACGCCCCTCCCCTTGGGGTGTGCGTGGGAGAAAGAGGAGGGGCGCACGCCCCTCCTTGTTAGCCAAAAGAAGAGATAAAGATGAGTTCCTAAAAAATAGGAACTCATCCTTATCTCTTAACTAATTAAAAGGGAGCATGGAATTTCGGCCAAATAGGATGTTTTTCTCCTCATTCCAGCCATGAGTACCCTCCTCCATCTTCCTCCTTTGAGCCACAATCAAGAGAAGAAAAAGAAAAGCCTAAGACGCCCTCTTCCTTCTTCATCTTGGTTCCAAAAGGAAGAAAAAGAAAAAGGCTGCAGGGCTTTGTTCTTGTTCCTTTGGTTCTTCCTTCTTCTTCCTCCTCTCAAGCCAATCAAAGGTTGATTCAAAGGAGAGGACTTCAGCCATCCATAGCCATCTCTGCAAGAGAGCTAGCACCCCGGTGAGATCCAAAGGCTTCGATCGAGTCAGTACTTCGTGTGGATACCTGTAGAGGCCGGACGCGTGTGCGGCTTCCACTGAGCCTTGATCAAATACCACGTAAATCAGATTTGCGGAGACCATCTACCCGCACAAGGTGAAGATCTGATCTTCTTAATGATTTTAAAATGGTTTAAAATAATTTAATTCTAATCTATCTACAAACGAAAGGTTTTAAAATACGTTCATGCGATGAACGGATCCCGCATATGTTTTTCCGCTGCAATCTGAAAATTATTTCGAAATTTTCATGGCATATGTGGGATCCTAACAGTGGTATCAGAGCCATGGTTATGTAGATTAAGATTAGAATTAAATTTTTCAAGGCATTTTAGATCTGAAATTTAAGGGATTATGCTTGCTGAAAATTAAGTATGCAGAATTTTCAGCTTGCTGTTTTTTCTGCATACTAATTATTGGATGCTTAGATTAATGATTCTAATACTTTGATAATGTGATTACAAATGTTTAGAGTCAAATCTAGCATGATCAGCAAGTCATGAGATGATATAATCAGTTAAATTACAGATCTAAAAATAATTTTTTATGCATGTGATGCGTATGGTGATGATCATGGATAGACCCTTTGAATGTGCTGAAATGTTCTGCGATGTTCTGTGATGTTCTGTGATGTATGTAATTTTAATTTTCAGATGCCTGCATGCATCTTAAATTCATGTATTAGAGACCTGCGTGTCTCAATAAAAAGGGTTGTAATTTTATTTTTATTTTTATTTAATTTTTAAAGCAATCTGGGATGTAAACTGTGATGTGTGTTGCATGTCGATGGTTGATCGATATGTACATCAACAAGCTCAACATGCGCGGATCAAGATCAAGGGTTGATTGAAGATGGATCAAGGAGTTGATCATAATTGGACCTAGAGGATCAAGATCGAGTCAAGAGTTGAAGACGATCAAACCAATTGACGTGCATGTGCTTGTAAAATGACCCCATCTTGGATCCATGATCATCACCATTTAATTTTATTTTTGATAAATGCCTGGATGTTTAATGCTTATGATTATGCGGGTAGACTTATATTTGCATGAGATGTGAATACGCGATCGAGTGAGACCTAAATCGAAACCTCCCTAATCAGTCGAGGGTGAACCAACATGAGTTAGTCATATTAGATTAATTGATCTAATTGGTGTCTAGGCAAGCCTATAAGGTGGTTACTTAATTAGGACCTTACTCTCTGAGTAAGGGGAGCCTCCCACCTGCTTACCTGGCCAATTGTTCGATTACCTCTTATGAAGAACTCAAGTTGCAAACACTAAGACTTGATTATGCAATATTAAGTCCATAGGTCTTCCACCGTAGTAGAGTTGCTAAGGTCTTTCCGGCGTTAATTTGTCTCGGCTGGACACAGTGGGCAAGTTGCATCGGGGGACTGGACCTCTCTATTAGACATGAGATGTTGTGGGGTAAAGGTGGGGTTGGGCACCAATAACTGTTAGGTGAGGACCCAATGACGACTTTATTTTCGCGGTTATACGGTGGGTCTGACTTAACTAAGTAATGGGACCAATAACTGTTAGGTGAGGTCTTCATCACTTAGAGACCAAGTACCACTGCAATATGCTTGAGAAGCATTGTACAAGAGTTGTACACTCATCCATTTATATGTCACCAATAACTGTTAGGTGAGGCGGCATGTAAATCGGTGAGACCGCAGTACCCACTAGAAATCCTAGTCGCGTAGGGTTTTCGTTTCTCCATCAGGAGAGTATGAGGGATTCGAGAAAATAGTGGGAGCATATTTGTTTTAAAAGTCCCTAGAACAAATTAAGTTCAAGTACAAAGTCTAACTAGAATCTTTACTCTCTACAGATCACAATGTCAGCTTCAAACCCTTTGACCCGAATCCTTGAGACCAACAGACTGACCGGAACCAACTATAAAGACTGGCTTAGGAACCTGAAAATTGTTCTGAATTGTGAGAAAATAGGGTATGTGCTCGAGAATGATATCCCTAGGCTACCAGCACGTCCTACTGATGATCAGCGTGAGACGCATCAGAAGTGGACTGATGACGACATTAGGGTCAAGTGCTACATCATGGCATCCATGACTAACGAACTTCAATGCCAGCATGAGAACATAAAGACTGCTAGGAAAATACTGGCTCATCTGCAAGAGTTGTATGGTGAGCAGAGCCGCACTGCACGCTTTGAAGTGTCCAAGAGGCTCTTCAAGGCAAAGATGCGTGAGGGGCAGTCTGTCCACGATCACTGTTTGACTATGATCAAGGACCTCGAGGAACTTGAGAAGCTCGGTATGTCCATGCATAAGGAACTGCAGATAGATCTGATCCTGCAATCCCTTCCTGATTCATTTGGTCAGTTTATAGTAAACTACCATATGAATAAAATTGAATGCGCAAAGACCGAATTGTTGAATATGTTGGTAACTGCTGAAGGGGCCTTGAAAGGTTCAAGGGGCTCTGTTCTGGCTGCTGAGCTGACTTCTAGTTCTAAGAGAAAGTCTACTTGGAAGAAAAAGAAGCCTGCAAAGAAGCACAAGAAAGACAAAAAGCCTAAGAAGGAAGTTCATAAGAAAAGGGCTGATGACAAAGGAAAATATTTCCACTGCAACGTCAACGGCCACTGGAAAAGGAACTGCCCTTCATACCTCGAGAGCCTGAAGAACAAAAAGGACACACCTTCTGAAGGTATGCTAGACTTGCTCGTGATTGAAACTAACCTTACGGTTTCTTCTACTTCTAGTTGGGTTATAGATTCTGGTTCTAGTGCTCATTTGTGCACTACTATGCAGGGTCTAAAGGAAAGTAGGAGGCTGGCGGAAGGTGCAGTGACCCTTCGGGTTGGCAACGGGGCAAGAGTTGCTGCTGTAGCTGTGGGCACCTACCCTCTGCGATTACCGTCTGGATTTAGTTTATTGCTTAGAGACAGTTATTATGTCCCTGCTGCTAGCAGGAATTTGATTTCTGTTTCGTGTTTAGCACAGGATGGTCATGTTTTGACCTTTGACAAAGACTGCTGTTCTATTTATTTCAAAAATAAATTAGTTGCACGTGGTTTCATGATTGATAGTCTCTATCACTTGCATATTGATGTGTCTGTGAATGTGTCTGAGCAAGTAGTGAGTGCCATAGGATCTAAAAGATCCAGAGATGAGATAAACCAGAAGTATTTGTGGCACCTCAGGCTTGGCCATATTGGAGAGGGCAGAATGAACAAAATGGAGAAAGATGGGCTTCTTGGCCCATTGACTTCCGAGTCATATCCAGTTTGTGAGTCCTGTCTTCAAGAAAAAATGGCTAGATTACCCTTTGTAGGTCATGGGGAGAGGACCACTGAAATACTTACCCTGGTACACACTGATGTGTGTGGCCCATTCGATGTGCTAGCCAGGGGTCGTTATTCATACTTCATTACCTTTACCGATGACTATTCACGATATGGGTATGTGTATCTTATGAGATACAAATCTGAGTCTTTTGAAAAGTTCAAAGAGTTCAGAAATGAAGTAGAAAAACAGACTGGAAAAATCCTTAAGGTTCTTCGATCAGATCGAGGAGGAGAATACCTTAGTGGGGAATTCCGGGATTATCTCAAGGAAAATGGCATAGTCTCACAATGGACACCTCCGAGTACACCTCAACTCAACGGGGTGTCAGAAAGGAGGAATCGGACTCTATTGGATATGGTCCGATCCATGATGAGCTTCACTGATCTACCTATGTTTCTTTGGAAAGATGCCTTATTATCCGCAATTTATTTATTGAATAGAGTTTCCTCTAAATCCGTTCCTACCACACCGTATGAGATATGGCATGGTAAGAAGCCGAGTCTTGGTCATCTCAAGATTTGGGGATGTCCGGCCCACGTCAAGCGACTACAGGCAGACAAGTTAGAGCCTAGGACCATAAGTGCTCGTTTCATTGGATATTCTAAAGAGTCATTAGGATACAATTTTTACATCTCAGAGGATCACAATGTGTTTGTGAGCCGATATGCCGTCTTTCTGGAAAAACAGTTTATCCTTGATAGAGGCAGTGGGAGAAAAATTGAGCTTGAAGAGAGAGTCTCTGAAAAGCAACGAGTCATGGATCCTATAGAACCTATTCATACAGAGCCAGTACACGTAGTACCTCCTCCACCTCGTAGATCTAATAGGGTCTCCCATCCTCCCGATAGATACTTAGGTATACTAGTAGAGGACACCGAGGAAATGTTCCTCATGGGAGATAGGGAACATGTACAGGATCCCAATACCGACGACGAGGCGATATCTGATATCGATTCCGAGAAATGGCTGGAAGCCATGAAGTCGGAGATAGACTCCATGTATTCCAACCAAGTCTGGACCGTAGTAGATCCACTAGAAGGTATAGTACCTATTGGATGTAAATGGATCTATAAAAGGAAGATAGATTCGGATGGAAAGGTAGAGACCTATAAGGCAAGGCTAGTAGCGAAAGGGTATAGTCAGCGCGAAGGCATTGACTATCAGGAGACCTTTTCACCTGTAGCCATGCTGAAATCCATTCGAACATTGCTTGCTATTGCAGCATTTCATGATTATGAAATATGGCAGATGGATGTGAAAACTGCTTTTCTGAATGGATATCTTGATGAAGATATCTATATGGAGCAGCCTTTGGGTTTCACTTCCAGTGATAGTGATCACAAGGTCTGCAAGCTGCAAAGGTCCATCTATGGACTAAAGCAAGCATCTCGGAGTTGGAACACTCGTTTTAATGATGCGATCAAATCGTTTGAGTTCATCAAGAACGAAGAGGAATCGTGTGTTTACAAGAAGGTTAGTGGGAGTGCTGTCGTGTTCCTCGTACTGTACGTAGATGACATCCTCCTGATAGGAAATGATATTCCTATGCTAACCTCGGTCAAGGTCTGGTTATCAAAAGAGTTCTCCATGAAAGACCTTGGGGCATCCTACATTTTGGGGATAAAGGTCTATAGGGATAGATCTAAAAGGATGCTTGGCCTATCACAAAAGATGTACATAGAGGAGGTACTGAAGAGGTTCAGTATGGAAAACTCCAAGAGGGGTCTATTACCCCTTAGGCATGGGATTCATCTCTCCAAAAAGATGTGCCACAACACATCTGAAGAGATTCAACGCATGAGCAGGATTCCTTATGCTTCTGCAATAGGAAGCCTCATGTATGCCATGCTGTGTACACGACCTGATATAGCCCTTGCTGTGAGTGTCACTAGCAGATATCAGTCGAATCCAGGTGAAGAGCACTGGACAGCTGTGAAGAACATTCTTAAGTACTTAAGAAGAACTAAAGATTTGTTCTTGGTCTTTGGAGGAGCATTGGAGTTAAAGGTAGAAGGATACACAGATTCAGACTTTATGACTGATATTGATGATAGAAAGTCTACATCTGGATATGTGTTCTTGTGCAATGGTGGTACGGTAAATTGGAAGAGTTCCAAACAACCGATCATTGCTGATTCTACCATGGAAGCTGAGTATATCGCCGCCTCTGAAGCTGCAAAGGAAGCCTTCTGGTTCAACAAATTTATTGCAGAGCTAGATGTAATGCCATCGGATGCCATCACACTCTACTGCGATAATAATGGCGCCATAGCTCTTGCTAAGGAGCCAAGGTCTCATCAGAAATTCAAGCACATAGAGCGGCGCTTTCACCTCATACGCGAATACCTCGAGAAGAAATATGTCGAGGTACAGAGAGTAGACTCCGCAAACAACATGGCAGACCCGCTCACTAAGTAGTTAAATCAGCAGAAGACAGAAGCCCACCTTGAGAAGATGGGACTTAGATATATGTCTGATTGGCTTTAGTGCAAGTGGGAGATTGTTAGATGTATGCCCTAGAAGCCAATCTGGCGGACACATTATTAATTCTAGGACATAAATTTGTACTTGACTTTATTATTATCGAATAATAAATGGGCATCTTTTCATTCATATTGTTTATGTGTCTATGAATCGTCCAAGAAATTAATAAGATGATGGTACATATTCTCAAGAGTTGAGAATTTGAGCCATGTATCATTGGTGATTAATTTCTAAATGCTCATGATCAATGGATCATCACGAGGACGGTGATCGATCCGATCAGTGCACAGATCGCTTTCCTTATGGATGGACGAGACTCGAGTCCACAGTGTAGGGACACTGAAGTGATAGTGCAGGTGCTTGTTAGAGAACAAGGGTACTGAGCGTGACCAAGACAAGAAGTCACTTGGATGTCTATCCACTCGTCAGTGACTTGCTTGATGTTGCAGTAGTATGACTGGTCCTTTGACCTGCGGTGCTTCGGCTACTCACAGTGAGGTTATTGTAGTTTGACTACACGTATACATGGTTTCTAGCCATATGGGTCCTTGTAGTGTAGATTGGCTGCAGTAAGTTCACTGTAGGAGTAGGGTATGCACTTACATGGAATCTATCGACCTTGATAGAAGAGGAGTGATCCTATGTGATTTGTTAGACTGAGTTCTAAGACCTTGGCCAGGGTAGAAATATAAAGTGGAGAAAGAGTTTTTCACTATCGAACTCAAGTCAAATAAATCTAGACATATGACAGTCGACGGGGTTTGACGAGTTATCCATGACCTCCGGTCTGTAGGGATCCACGATAGAAGGACTGTATCATACGATTGCTGCACCTAGAGGTTCATCATTCTATTCTGCTGGGTGGCCACTACATACTGCTAGGTGTCACTGGTGGATGGTGAGACTCACAGGGATCATCTCGATGGTCGATAATCCCAGGTGAGTTGAGTTGGAATTGTTTCAACCCATTGAAAGGAGTTTTCAATGATATTGTGATAGAGATCATAATATATCTCACTACCAGTCAGAATGGAACCTATGGGGTCACACACATTAGAGGTATTGATCGATCCAATGGTTGAATGTGATTAGGAATCACAAATAATCAATTAGATTGATAAATGAAAACCCGCTAAGAGTTAGTGGCTAGAAGAAGGAATAATTGTAATCGGATTGTAATTTAATTTAATTAATTAGATTTAATTAATTGGACTAGATCATGAGTCCTACTTGGAGTAGGATTTTTGGAGTCCTAATTGGATTAGAATTTCAAATTAAATTAGAATCCTATTTGGAATAGGATTTCTAAAGTCCAAATTGTCTTAGGGCTGAAAATTGAACAAGTCCTGATTAGATTAGAATTTTCTTAAGTCCTAATTAATTTTAATTTTAATCTAATTAATTTCATGACTCCTAATTGGATTAGGATTGAAGAGTTCAATAGAGTCATGGCTCAATTAAATTCTAATTGGATTAGGAATTGGAGGAAATTGAAATGGGTTCATAAAAATCCTATTTTGACTAGGATTGGACTCATGCAATGGACCCAAATTAAAACCCCCTTTAATTTATTTAAATAGCAGATTTAAATGAACTTGAGGGAGGGGCCCACGCCCCTCCCCTTGGGGTGTGCGTGGGAGAAAGAGGAGGGGCGCACGCCCCTCCTTGTTAGCCAAAAGAAGAGATAAAGATGAGTTCCTAAAAAATAGGAACTCATCCTTGTCTCTTAACTAATTAAAAGGGAGCATGGAATTTCGGCCAAATAGGATGTTTTTCTCCTCATTCCAGTCGTGAGTACGCTCCTCCATCTTCCTCCTTTGAGACACAATCAAGAGAAGAAAAAGAAAAGCCTAAGACGCCCTCTTCCTTCTTCATCTTGGTTCCAAAAGGAAGAAAAAGAAAAAGGCTGCAGGGCTTTGTTCTTGTTCCTTTGGTTCTTCCTTCTTCTTCCTCCTCTCAAGCCAATCAAAAGTTGATTCAAAGGAGAGGACTTCAGCCATCCATAGCCATCTCTGCAAGGGAGCTAGCACCCCGGTGAGATCCAAAGGCTTCGATCGAGTCAGTACTTCGTGTGGATACCTGTAGAGGCCGGACGCGTGTGCGGCTTCCACTGAGCCTTGATCAAATACCACGTAAATCAGATTTGCGGAGACCATCTACCCGCACAAGGTGAAGATCTGATCTTCTTAATGATTTTAAAATGGTTTAAAATAATTTAATTCTAATCTATCTACAAACGAAAGGTTTTAAAACACGTTCATGCGATGAACGGATCCCGCATATGTTTTTCCGCTGCAATCTGAAAATTATTTCAAAATTTTCATGGCATATGTGGGATCCTAACAGAGGAAGCCATCCCTTGGAAGAGACTTGGTCGGTGCATCTGCTAGGTTCTCCTTCGTATGAACTTTAGCAAGCTCCACTTCACATTCTTCCACCAACTTCCTAATCCTGTGGTACCTGATGTCAATGTGTTTGGTCCTTGCATGATAGACTGAGTTCTGAACCAAACACAATGCACTCTGGCTATCACAATGCACCCTGACAGCCCCCTGTGCAAATCCCATTTCCAATGCCAATCCTTTCAGCCATAGAGCTTCCTTGGCAGCTTCTGTGATGCCAATATACTCCGCTTCCATTGTAGACAATGCCATGATTGGTTGCAAGCTTCATCTCCATGACACTGGACCTTCGTTCAAGCAAAACACATAACTTGTGGTAGAACACCATGTGTCCATGTCTCCTCCATAATCAGCATCCACAAAACCAATCATCCGTCTCTGGTTCTCCTCGGTCATGTTGGAATTCTTGTCCTTGCTACCTTCCAGTCCATAGAAAATGCCAACTCCAACTGTGCCCCACCAAGTATCTGAAAACACCTTTCAGTGCTCTCCAATGCTCCTTGCTAGGGTTAGCCATGAACCTGCTAACTTGTCCTACTGCATGTGCAAGATCTGGTCTACAACAAACCATGGCATAAATCATACTCCCAACTCCTGAAGCATATGGAATTTTCTTCATATCCTCAGCCTCCACCTCAGTCTGTGATGACATTGTCTTCGAAAGACTGACATGACCAGCTATTGGTAATGCCGTTGGTTTCGCTCCATCCATGCCATATCTCTGCAAGACCTTTCTGATGTAACCTCCCTGAGATAAATGCAGCACCTTCTTGGTTTTGTCCCTGAGAATCTCCATGCCTAGAATCTTCATGGCTGGACCCAAATCCTTCATCTCAAATTCCCGAGATAAGGTTACCTTCAAGTCTTCTACAATTCCTCTACTTTTGCAAGCAATCAGCATGTCATCTACATACAAGAGCAGATATAATCTAGACTCATCCTTAAGAGTCTTCACATAGACACAAGGGTCATACTCACATCTGGTCATGCCAATGCACCTCACATATGTGTCGAACTACAAATACCATTGCCTTGATGATTGCTTCAACCCATAGAGTGATCTCTGCAGCAAACAGACCTTTCCTTCTGACCCTGGCTCACCAAACCCCTTTGGCTGCTCCATAAATCTTCTCCTCCAAATTTCTATGGAGGAAGGCTATTTAACATCCATTTGCTCCAACTCCAAATCCTGGATGGCAACAATGCTCAACAACATCCGAATAGAAGTATGTCGAACAACTGAGGAGAATACTTCATTATAATCAATGCCCTCCTTCTGGAAGTATCCCTTAGCCACTAACCTGGCCTTATATCTGATGCCTTCTCTATCTGAAAGTTCTTTCTTGCATTGGAATACCCACTTGCATCCAATGGGCTTCTTTTCACTTGGCAACTGCACCAACCGCCAAGTCTGATTTTTCTGGAGAGACTGCATCTCCTCTGCCATAGCTTAGACCCACCTATCGCTATCCTGGAGTGCCAATGCCTCCTCATAGGTCTCCGGGTCTCCATTCACAGCAACCAATGCATAAGACATGGTTCGCCAAAATCATACCTCTCCGGCTGCCTCACAATCCGCTTAGGCTTGTGCAGTGCGACTCCAATGCTTCTATTGGGATCTTGCTCCTCCCTTTGCACATCTCGTCTCCGAGTTAGCATCTCGCTCCTCTCCACATGTGGAGGCACCTCTGACTGGTGCTCCACCTGAATTTCATGTCCTTCT
The DNA here is from genome assembly GCF_009389715.1 of Phoenix dactylifera. Classification (NCBI taxonomy): domain Eukaryota; kingdom Viridiplantae; phylum Streptophyta; class Magnoliopsida; order Arecales; family Arecaceae; genus Phoenix; species Phoenix dactylifera. The sequence continues at coordinate 79,047 of NW_024068534.1, read as the reverse complement.
AGTGCACCTGCAAAAGGTAAAACTGAATAAGAAGTTAGCTGTCCAACCCTATCCGGTTGGTTCTCCCCCCGCTCTTTTTTCACCCTTTGCATCTTTAGGACTGAATTCTCATCAAAGACCACATCCCTACTGATAGTAGTCTTCTTCTCTAAGGGATCCCACAGCCGATAACCCTTGACTCCATGCGTATATCCTATGAACACCGTATTTCATGACTTGGCATCCAACTTGCTTCGCTCACTGGGATCAATATGCACAAATGTCGTGCACCCAAATACTCTAAGATGGCCAACCTCCACCTTCTTTCCAGACCATAGCTCTTATGGAATTCTCCCATCTAGCTTTGTATGAGGAGATCGATTTACCAAGTAGCAGGCTGTGTTCACTGTGTCCACCCAAAATACCTTGGAAAGCCCTGTCTGCAATCTCATACATCTAGCTTTCTCCATGAGAGTCCTGTTCATCCTTTTGGGCACCCCATTTTGTTGAGGAGTCTTCCTCACTGAAAATTACCTCTTGATCCCACAATCTTCGCAAAATTTTAGAAACTCCTTATTTATGAATTCGCCACCATTGTTGGACTGCACACACTTCACGCAGCATTCCTTCTCTTCCTCTACCTCTGCCATTCAGGCTTTGAACTTAGAGAAGACCTCTGACTTTTTTCTCAAGAAATACACCCAAACTCTCCTTGAAAAGTCATCAATAAGGGTTAGAAAATATCTTACCCCATTCCTGGTTGTGACCGGGTCTGGTCCCCAAATATCCGTATGCACTAGCTCCAGGGGACTACCGCTGCGTGTAGTACTGGTAAAAAACTTCACCCTGTATTGCTTTCCTAACTAGCAAGGCTCACACACCTCTGAAACTCCTCCATCCAGATCTGATATCAGTCCATCTTTGCTCAGCATCTTCATACCACGATCTCCCATGTGGCCCAAGCGGTAATGCTACAAACGATATGCTTCCTGCTGGCCTTGTGCCACTGCTGCTGTTTCAGATCTCCCACACACCACGGACCCTTCCATCTTGTACAAATTATTCTCCAACCTCCTCCCCTTCATCTCAACTATGGCTCCTATGGATATATTCAAAATACCACTCCTAGAACGGCAACTAAAGCTGTAATCGTTCTTCTCCAAGTAGCCAAGTGACACTAGATTCTTTTTCAGATCCGGGACGTGCTTTACATTGGTAAGAATCCGCACCATTCCATCAAACATCCTCATCTTGATGGTCCCAATGCCGGCCACCTTGCAAAGATGATCATCTCCTAATGTCACACTCCCCTCATCGATTTTGGTGTATGTAGCAAACCAAGACCGATTTGGTGTGTAGTGATGAGAGCAGGCTGAATCCATTGTCTAGATATCCGTGTTGTTCTTGTGATCATCCGAAACTACCAAAAGGTCATCCTCCACCTTGAGATCAACCACGACACTGATTGAATCCTTGCCATTCTTCTCTCCCTAAAGCTTCTTCCAAAGCGGACAATTTTGCTTCAAGTGTCCTACTTCATTGCACTTGTAGCATCTGAACTCTTTCTTGTCTTTCTTAGACTTTGATCATCCCCTTCTTGCTCCGTTCCTTCCCTCGCCCAGGCCTCTCTCCGACAGTAAGACCTTTCTGAGGAACTCCATCCTTTGTCAATTTTTCTCTTTGCTCATTAGACCTTAGCATAGAAATTATGTCTTCATAATTCAGCGTCTCCTTCCCATACAGTAAAGTAGTAACCAAATGATCATAAGAACCTGGCAGTGAGCAAAGCAAGAGTAGAGATTTATCCTCCTCTTCCATCTTCATCCCAAGGGTCTGCAAGTTATTGCAAACCTGGTCAAACCTCTAAATATGAAGAACAATATCTCTACCTTCATGCATCCGAAGGCTGTACAATTGTTTCTTCAACATCAACTTGTTGCACATATTCTTCCCCATATACATGGTATGCAACTTTGTCCATAATCCCTTGGGTGTCTTCTCCTCTAGGACGCTGTACAAGGCTGAATCCGCCAAGCATCCTCTGATGGCAGCGCAAGCCCTTTTTTCCAAGAAAACAATTTCTTATCTATCATACCCTTCGGCCTATCCTCCAAGGCTGAGTCCAGATAGTTCTGCACCAAAAGATCCTCCATCCGGACCTTCCACATAGAGAAGCTTCCCTTTCCATTAAACATCTTAAACTCCACCTTCATGTTATTATTCATGGTTGGCCAAACCACAATCACAAATAAACATAAATTTGATTTGAGAAATCACCTTGAAGGGAGATAAGCGGACTGCTTTCCTCTTGATGCCTTTCCTTCGTTTCTTCTTTCCTACGCCAAAACCTCGCTCTGATACCAAATGTTGGCGCTATGCGGAAGCGTGTGGATCCGTGATATCCGCTAACCTAGGACGTCCCCTAGGGCGTTAGGCCGCGTGGGGAAAGAAGGAAGAAGAGATGAAGAATCACAATCACAAATCAGGGTTTTCGTGGAGAAGAAGAGGAAGAGAAGAAAGAACGTGGGAGAAAGTTTTCTGGCGGCTCCTTTATTGCTCAAGCAATAATCCAAGTGATAACCCTAAAACTGATTATATCAAGCCTTTATATAGGCACCCAATTTTAGTCAATCATACACCAACTCAATCTCCCCCTAAGCCACATTAGAAAGCATTCAACCCAAGTTCGTGACTTACATGCTCTCCTCCTTTGAGCCTAAACCTAGCCTAAGAATGACTTAGACCCTTAGAGACTTGAAAAACCTTGACTTGGCCCGCTTCACGCCTGAAAATCTCATGAAAACAGTGCTCCTGGGGTCGACCCCTGCTGTCCTGGGGTCGACCCCTGCAGTCCTGGGGTCAACTGCTGAAGCTGTCCCAGAAAATAGCTCTCAAACTTTTTCCTGTCGCTCTTAAGAAGTCGACACCTGAAGTCCTGGGGTCGACCCCTGTACTGTGCCAAGTCTTCACAGCATGCCGGAGTCGATTCCAAGTCTCCAAAAGTCGACTCCAATACTGTTCACAGCCCAGAAACTTATTGTTTTCCTTTGGATGCACCACACTTGAGCCTACAAGTTTGTCTGAAAACCAACTAGGTTGTTTGTGAGCCCGGAAAACAAACGAGGATAAGTTATCGGTTGGTTGCTTGGGAAAACCAACTGAGTTTTTGATTGTGAGCCCGAAAAATAATCAGGCTGTAATCTGCTGGATTATAGTGAAATCTCAAGCTAGGCTTGAGGAATGGACATATGTGCTGGGAGAGCACCGAACCACTATAAACCTTGATGTTTGTGTGTGTGGTTTATCTCTCTTCCGCCACTGCTTATTTCTGATTGCTTTCCTCATCTTATTCACTGCTTGTTGCCCAAGAAGACAACCCAAGAGAGGGGGTGAATTGGGTTTGGATTAATTCTCGACCAATTAAAAACTATGATTAGTAATTAACTAATTCTATTGCAAGCAAATTAGTTAAGTTACTAGATGAAGTTACTAGATGATGTGAATGAAGAGAGAGAGAAAGATCAGCAGCCAATACAAACTCAAACCAATTTATAGTGGTTCGGAGCTAACCCTTGCTCCTATATCCACTTCCTAAGCTTCACTTGGGAGTTCACTATAATTTCTTGGATTACAGTCGGTTGTTTTACAAGTTCACAACCCAACTTGTTGTTTTTGCGAGATCACAACGAACTCAGTCAGTTTTCACAGGCTCACCGACTAGAACCACCCGATTGTTTTTCCGGAATCACAATCGAACCCTTACACCATTGGTTTTAACTTCGGCTCACCAACAAACCTTACAACTCTTAATTCAATCTTTTGATTGAATCAAGTAAGACAACAGTTTGGGAAAAGTTACTAGGAAATTTTCTCAATAAGCAAATATTAATCAATATGAATAGAGTAGAGTTAGAAGCCCTCAAACAGATTTTGGAAGAGGAAGAAGGGGCTTCTCGAACTCTGAGTCTCCTCTTTGAGTGCACTGAAGATCTGATGTCAGAGGAAGAGCCTTGAATGCGAAGGGAAGACTTCTAGGAATGTATTGAATGCGGTTCTTCCTTCTTTTGCTTGACTTTTCTTTCAATGGACTCTTGGAAGTTGGAAAACACTTAATGCATAGATGGAGTAACTCTCTTGATGTATACTACTATTCACTTTGGCTATTTAAACAGTCTCCTTTAAAAAATAGTCGTTAGACACTGATTTCTGGCCGTTCTGCACAGTCTGCACTTTCTGACAATGTATCCGTTGGGGTCGGAGTCGACTCGCTCGATCTGGAGTCGACTCGGCTGTTGCTGGAGTCGACTCATGCTTTACTGGAGACGACTCGTCCACTATTTCAGGATTTGAATTAAAGTGCTGTCCTGTCCTGGAGTTGACACGGACCAAACCTGGAGTCGACTCTCCAATATCCGGAGATGACTCGGCACTTTTGGAGACGGCTCGTTCTCAGAATTCCAGAGATCTATTTTTATGCATTTCTCTCTTAGAGCCCGAAAACTGATCCTCTGTCTTTCGAGTTGAACTGCCTCGAAGTCGACTCGGATTATCTTGGAGTCGACTCGGCTCTCAGAGCCCGAAAATTGATCCTCTGTCTTTCAGTCTGCTTTCCTCTGAGAGTCGACTCTAGCATGTTTAGGAGTCGAGTCGAATCCTTCTGGAGTCGACTCGGTAGCAGGGTCTAGAAAACACTTCTCTATCTTTCTGTCTGTTACTCCTTGGAGTCGACTCGGAATCGTCGGAAGTCAACTTGGCAAGTATCGAAGTCGACTCGAAATCGTCGGAGTCGACTCGGTGACAAGGTCTGAAATTCATCTTTCTATTCTCAGTCGGAGTCGACTCGTTGTGTACTGGAGTCGACTCGAGCTTGTGCCAGAATCTCTGAAATACTTAGAGTCGACTCGCAATCTTCCGGAGTCAACTCGAGCGTCAGATTTTGGCTTAATTGAGTTCAACACTTAGCTAAAAGACCTTGAACAAAAGCTCGATGCTCTTAAAGATAAATTCACATATATTTGCCTAAGACACTAGATTGAATTCATTAGTACAATATGAAATATACTCAAATGCTTTGAGCTCATCAAAATCAAATAGGGGTATAATCAATCATTCCACAATCTCTCCCTTTTTGATTGCTCAACCAAAAGGTGATTTATAGTAAAGTTTTGAAATGAATTCAAATGTCTAGTCATTTAATTTATCCAAAATTGAGAAGTATGAATCCGTAAATCCTGAAATTAGAGCTCTTCCTTTCATTTAGAATTATATAAGCCTTCATATCATGCAATCAATTGTTGGGCTTATATGTGTTTAATGAATTTGCTTTCTTAAGATTTTAGATTCTTCCCCTCAACATATGCATTCAATTTTGTTTAGGTTCTCTGAATTTTCTTTTAATGTCTTGAAGCTTTTGAGCTTAAATTCTTACTTTCAGAGAAAAAATCTGACAATTTGTTCTTGAGTATGATTCAACTAATCTCCGAATATCCCTTGAATAGATTTTGGAGATTACTCCTTGAGGAGCCCCAATAGAGAGATAATGAGCCTCGAGGTATCGAATCCACTAGGAACAAATTACCTTTTGCTTTAAGAATTTTTTTTATTTAGTGATTCCCTTTATATTTCAATTCATCATATTTTCTCCCCCTTTTTGTCATCATAGCAAAAAGGCACAAAACACAGAAAAGTATAAGAACTCAAATTTCTACTCATTGTATTAAAGTCAAATTTGAGTACAAGTGTGATTACATAATAGAAAAAGTCCTCAAGGGACTGTACATAAAAAATATACACTAGGGTTTCATTGTAGTGGAGGATGTGGCTCCCATTCTCAGTCTATTAACTTGCATGACCAAGCTTATCCCCTCAGAGACGTTTCCTAGCTGCTCGATGATTTTCGAGGTGGCCCTAGACTGTATCGAGGTGAGCTGGGTCACACTTTCTTAGAGGGTGTCAAGTTTGGAGATCAAGGCATTTGCTAGCCTTTCTGCACCCTGACTTTGGCTACCAAGCTCGTTTCTGATGCTATCTCGCATCTTCCTCATGTCATCTTTTACGTCGCTAATATTCCAGTATTGAGCTTGGACTAGGCTCCTGATGTTGTAGATTTAATCCTTCAGGTCTGCAACCATCTTGGACACGGCTGCTAAGGAGGGAACAACATCAGAGGAGGGAGCACAGAGTGGACCTCGGAGCTCTCTCAACAAATCATCTCTCAGCTCCCTCACAATCTCCTGTCTCATCTCCCGGAGCTGCTCAGTGCTGATCCGGACTTCGAAAGGTTGCTGAGGTGGTGGAGCTGTAGATGGTCCAGCAGAAGTAGATGGAAATGATGGACCAGATGGGGAAGGAAAAGTGGGAGGAGCTATGTAGTGGTCCTGGTCATGATCAGGACTAGGTGAGTGATGAGTGGTAGGGTCGGATGGTGTGGATGAAGAAGTTTTCCTAACCCAAACATTTTCAACTTTATGGAACCCCATTCTGTGGAGAGTCCCCTCACCCATGTGATCAGTATTTCGAAGTAAACGAGAGGGTTCCCCCTCAGGGATAGGGACCTCTAACTCCCTAAAGAAGAGTGTGAATAGCATGCCATAAGGGAGACCAAACCTTGGTTTATCTAGGAGTTTACAGATATATTTGTAGATGAGTTTGGGGAAGTTGATGGAAGTGTCTTGGAGAATGTGGAACATCAATGCTAGGTCTCTCTCAGAGATGAAGTCAAACCTACCAGTTTTGGGAAAGAGAGTCCTAGAAATGATACTTAGGAGGAGCCGCATTTCAGCTGAAAGCTGATTTGCAAACACCTCCTTGATAGGTGATTGAGGTGGGCTCCCTAAGATGGTCGTAAGGGCCTCAGTCCTATCATGGAAATGAGTGAGAAAAATCCCCTCTTGGGAGAGATGGAGGATTCGAGCAATGAAGTCCTCCAAGATAAAAACAGGGACACCCGCTACGGTTCCCTGGATACCCCCACTATCTCGGGCTACAGTCCCATAAAATTTCCTAACTAACCCTGGGTAGGTAGGGAGGTCTAAAGAACAAAACAACTCTAACCTTTGAGCCCTAAGATGATGTCCTAGGGTAAACCCTTCCCGGGAGAGGAAGTCAAAGTTGACTTTTCTCCCGGTAGAGACTGCCCTCCCGACGGACGCAAGGAAACCGGCCTAGGCGGGGAAGGAATCAAAGGTGGTGGCCTCACGGGTTCGTTTCGTGCCTTGGACCGTCGCTCGGCGCCGCTTGCGGAGAGAGGTCTCTTCCGGCTCGGGACAACGGCTTTCCTAGGCATTTTGACCTAAAAATCGAGGGATGGACAAGAGAAATGGAAGAAAACTCGAGGGAGAGGACCTAGAACGGGTCGAAGACGAGGTCGGAGACGACTCTAGGGTTTTGGAACAGTGGTGGCCGAGAATAGAAGTGAGGAATAAACATTTCGATTAGGGTTAAAAATCGGATTTCCGACCTCGAGTTGACTCTGGTATGTCGCGAGTCGACTCGACCTCAAGTCGACTCCTAAATATGCGCGAGTCGACTCGCCCATGAGCCGACTCTAAATTCTATTCGAGTCGACTCGAACTCTGGCACACAACCAAATAACTCAGTTAATTCCGTGCCAAAGGAGAGAGATATGGAAATCTTTATAACTTAAGAAATGATTTGATGACCATAGACAAGAAATCCTATATCCAATGTAAGCTAATCATCAAAATCAATGAATTATAGGGGAGTATCATAAGAATGGATCAATTACTCCTAACCCTCTTTTAAGAATACAAAATCGATCTTCACTCAAGAGTTTTGTGAAGATGTCAGCAAGTTGATCATCAGTGCAAACAAATTTAAGCATTACATTACCATTTAACACATGATCTCTTATGAAGTGATGTCTTATCTCAATATGTTTAGTTCTTGAGTGTTGAATTGGATTTTTAGTTAGATTTATGACACTTGTATTATCACAATTTATGAGAATCTTATTTTGTTTAATGCCATAATCTTCAAGTTGTTGTTTGATCCATAAAATTTGAGCACAACAACTTTCGGCAACAACATATTCGGCTTCAGCCGTAGATAGTGCAACCGAGTTTTGTTTCTTGCTAAACCATGAAATTAGGTTTTCTCCTAAAAATTGACAAGACCCGCTGGTGCTTTTTTATCAAGTTTACAACCAGCGAAGTCTGAATCAGTGTACCCTATTAAATTTATGCTTGATTCTTTAGAGTACCATAGACCTATGGTTTTTGTTCCTATTAGATATTTAAAGATTCTCTTTACTGCAATTAGGTGTGATTCCTTAGGATTAGATTGATACCTAGCACACATGCATACACTAAACATAATATCAGGTTTACTTGCTGTAAGATATAGTAAAGATCCTATCATACCTCTATACAGCTTTTGATCTACTGATTTACCTGATTCATCTTTATCTAGTTTGCATGATGAGCTCATGGGAGTGCCAATTGACTTGTTTCCATCCATATCAAACTTCTTTAGCATTTCCTTGATGTATTTAGCTTGATTGATGAAAATTTCTTCCTTAGATTGTTTGATTTGAAGTTCGAGAAAATAATTCAGCTCTCCCATCATGCTCATTTCAAATTCACTCTGCATTAACTCAGCAAACTCTTCGCAAAAGCGATTGTAGTGGCACTGAAAATAATATCATCTACATAAATCTGCACTACCAATATATTTTTGTTTTCCTTTTTCAAAAATAGAGTTGTATCAATATTTTCTCTAGAAAATTCATGGTCTAATAGAAATTTACTAAGTCTTTCATACCATGCTCTAGAGGCTTGTTTTAGACCATAAAGTACTTTGTTTAGTTTATAAATATGATTGGAGTATTGACGATTCTCAAAACTAGAAGGTTGTTCTATATAAACCTCCTCATTAATGTACCCATTCAAGAAGGCACTTTTTACATCCATTTGGAATAATTTGAAATCTTTATTGCATGCAAATGCTAGTAACAATCTAATTGCCTCAAGTCTAGCTACAGGAGCAAAAGTCTCATCAAAATCTATACCTTCTTCTTGATTATAGCCCTTTGCTACTAGTCTAGCCTTGTTCCTAATGACAATTCCATTTTCATCAAGTTTATTTTTGTATATCCATTTAGTTCCTATTATTGAGTATTCAGTGGGTCTTTCAACTAAGTCCCATACTTTATTTCTTGTAAATTAGTTATGTTCCTCTTGCATAGCATTTATCCAATTTACATCACTTTCAGCTTCTTCTATGTTTTTAGGTTCTAAGTGTGAAACAAATGCAAGATGATTATTTAAGTTCCTAAGAGAGGCTCTAGTTCTAACAGGTTGAGATGGATCATCTAAGATTAATTCTTTAGGGTGACCATGAGCATACTTCCAAGTCTTTGTAAGCCCATGATCAACAATTACCTCTTGGTTTGTTGATGTGTCTCCAATCTATTTCGGATCATTTTCTTGTAATGTCATGTCATTCATCTTTTCCTCAAGTATCCCTGCATCATCATCAAGAGCTACATTCTTGCTCGAAGAGACATTATTAGTATCATCAAAAACAACATGTATAGACTCTTCAATAACAAGGGTTCTTTTGTTGAAGACTCTATAAGCTTTACTTGATATAAAATATTCCAAAAAGATACCTTCATCAGATTTGGAGTCAAATTTGCCTAAATTATCTTTGCCATTATTATGAATGAAACATCTACACCCAAAAACATTAAAGTAGTTTACTTTGAGTTTTCTATCTCTCCAAAGTTCGTAAGGTGTTTTCTTTATAATTGGTCTTAATAGAACTCTATTAATATATGACATGATGTGTTAATTGCTTCTCCCCAAAAATACTTTGGGAGGTTACTTTCACACAACATTGTCCTAGCCATTTTCTCTAGGGTTCTATTCTTTCTTTCTACCACTCCATTTTGTTGTGGTGTCCTAGGTGCAGAGAAATTATGAGTTATACCCTTTTCACTACAAAATTCATCAAATAGATGATTTTCAAATTCCGTTCCATGATCACTCCTAATAGCCATAACTGAAGCATTTCTTGAGTTAGTACTTTCTTATGAAATTTCTTAAATACTGAAAATGCTTCATCTTTATGAGCTAAAAACATGACCCATGTGTATCTAGAAAAATCATCTACAATGACAAGACCATACTTGTTTCCACCAAGGCTTGTGGTTCTAGTTGGTCCAAAAAGATCCATGTGAAGTAGTTCAAGGGGTCTAGCAGTAGAGACACAATTTATGAATTTAAAGAAACTTCTAGATTATTTACTATATTGACATGCTTCACAAATTTTATTTTTTTCAAATTTTAGCTTTGGCAAACCAATCACAAAATCTCTTTTAACTAATTTTGATATTGTATCCATACTTGCATGACCTAATTTACGGTGCCATAACCAACTTGCATCATTGTCTTTAGAATCACTAGCTACTAGGCAACGGCTATTATTGGCGAGATCTTCAAGATCTACTATATAAACATTGCCACGTCTTATTTCTTTGAATACTAAGCTATTGTCAATTGAGTTGGTTATGATGCATAGAGACGGTTTAAACAGAACATCAAAACCTCTATCATATAATTGACTAATGCTAAGTAAGTTATGCTTAAGACCATCTACAAATCGTACATTATCAACGAAGGTTGAAGAAGTGATTTGTACTTTACCTATGCCAACGATGTGACCTTGGTTATCGTCTCCAAAAGTCACAGCACCTCCCTTTTTAGGCTCTAGGGTGAAGAATTGCTTCTTGTCATCCATCATGTGTCTTGAGCAGCCACTATTCAAGTACCAACAGTTTTTGTCGACCTTGGCTGCAAGACACTCCTACACAAGGAAATCATACAATTTTAGGTACCCAAGTTTTCTTGGGTCCTTCAAGGTTAGCTATGTTGGTTCCTTTTGGAACCCAAACCTTTTTAATTTTTCTTTTAGCTTCTATTCTCCTATGGTCACAAACATTAGTTTTATGTCCTACCTTTCCATAACAAAAACAGGTCATATTTTTAGTTTTACTTTCTCCAGCTTTTACAAAAAAGTTTTTAAGAAACTTTTGCTTATTCTTAGGCTTATACCCTAAACCAGCTCTATTAAACACAGCTCGTTGACTATTGAGAATCATCTCCAATTTTTTAGAACTATATGTAAACTTTTCTACAATAAGTTTGTATTTTTTAAGTTCTTTTGTTAACTTCAGTCTCTCTATTTTTAGTAAGTTTAAGTCTTTTGTAAGATTATCTTTTATAGTTTGGTTACTATTTTTAAGTTCTGAAACTTTCTTAGTTAGTCTTTCGTTATCTTTAATTAAGGTATTAGCTTTTTGAGTTAGCAATTGGTTGCTTGTTTTAAGTTCTAAATTTTTTTTGATGATAGAGTCCTTTTCCTTAATTAATTTATCGTACTTATGAGTATAAGATTGATTAGTTAGTTTCAATTCTTTATTTTTAAGGTTTATTGTCTTATATTCATCCATTAGTTCATTAAAAGCATCATATAATTCATCAAAGATAAAATCTAGATGTGTTTCAGATATTACCTCATTATCATTTGCCATGAAGCAAAAATTTGCTTTTTCTCCTTGTTCCTCATCCGATGATGATGATGATTGATCGGAGTCTGTCAAGGTGGAGACAAGAGCTTTCTTCTTCTTGTATTTGCTGCCCTTCTTCAGCAAGGGACAGTCGATTCTGAAATGTCCCGGCTTCTTGCATTCATAGCAACCGATTCCCTCACTTTCTCTTTCCTTACCTTTGTCCTTGTTGTAGGAACTTGAGGAACCTCTCCTCTGATGAAAGGACTTCTTCTGGTTGATGAATTTTCTGAACTTTCGCACGAGAAGAGCCTCATCTTCATCTCCCTCATTGTCTTCTTCTTCACTGCAGCTACTGCAAGAGGGATCCTTGTTAGAAGAAGTAGACTTAAGGGCAATTACCTTTTTCTTGTGGGAGAACTCTTCTTCACTGTGTTGCTTCATTGTGAGCTCATGTGTCATCAAGGATCCAAGGAGCTCCTTGAGTGCTAGCTTGTTCAAGTCTTTGGCTTCTTGGATCACCGTTACCTTGGCTTCTCATGACCTTGGTAAAGATCGAAGAACTTTCCAGACAAGGTCACTGTTAGTATAACTTTTGCCAAGGCTTTTTAGGCCATTGACAATATCAATAAATCTAGTAAACATGCAAGTGATAGTTTCATTAGATTCCATTTTAAATAGTTCATACTTGTAAACTAGCATGTTTATTTTGGATTCCTTGACTTGATTCGTGCCCTCGTGGGTCACTTCAAGTCTGTCCCATATCTCTTTTGCAGAATTGCAAGTAGAGATTCTATTGAATTCATTATGGTCTAAGGCACAATAGAGTACATTCATTGCTTTGGCATTTAGTTGTACCTTTCTTCTATCATTGTCATCCCAATCTTTTTCAAGCTTGGGTATAGTAATGCTATCTACATAAATAGAAGGAATGTATGGTCCATTAACTATGATGCTCCACACTTTATAGTCTTGAACTTGGATAAATATCCTTATCCTAGTCTTCCAATGGGTGTAGTTGGTCCCATTGAAGAATGGAGGCCTATTGGAGGATTGCCCTCACTAAGAGAAGATCCAAAAGGGGTTGTCATTTTGATCTTTTACACTTTTAATATAAGAGCTCCGGCTCTGATACTACTTGTTGCCCAAGAAGACAACCCAAGAGGGGTGGTGAATTGGGTTTGGATTAATTCTCGACCAATTAAAAACTATGATTAGTAATTAACTAATTCTATTGCAAGCAAATTAGTTAAGTTACTAGATGAAGTTACTAGATGATGTGAATGAAGAGAGAGAGAAAGATCAGCAGCCAATACAAACTCAAACCAATTTATAGTGGTACGGAGCTAACCTTTGCACCTACGTCCACTCTCCAAGCTTCACTTGGGAGTTCACTATAATCCCTTGGATTACAGCCGGTTGTTTTACAAGTTCACAACCCAACTTGTTGTTTTTGCGAGATCACAACGAACTCAGTCGGTTTTCACAAGCTCACCGACTAGAACCACCCGATTGTTTTTCTGGAATTACAATCGAACCCTTACACCGTTGGTTTTAACTTTGGCTTACCAACAAACCTTACAACCCTTGATTCAATCCCCTGATTGAATCAAGTAAGACAATAGTTTGGGAAAAGTTACAAGGAAAGCTTTTCAATAAGCAAATATTAATCAATATGAATAGAGTAGAGTTAGAAGCCCTCAAACAGATTTTGGAAGTGGAAGAAGGGGCTTCTCGAACTCTGAGTCTCCTCTTTGAGTGCACTGAAGATCTGATGTCAGAGGAAGAGCCTTGAATGCGAAGGAAAGACTTCTAGGAATGTATTGAATGCGGTTCTTCCTTCTTTTGCTTGACTTTTCTTTCAATGGACTCTTGGAAGTTGGAAAACACTTAATGCAAAGATGGAGTAACTCTCTTGATGTCTACTACTGTTCACTTTAGCTATTTAAACAGTTCCCTTTGAAAAATAGCCGTTAGACACTAATTTGTGGCCGTTCTACACAGTCTACACTTCCTGACAATATATCCGTTGGGGTCGGAGCCGACTCGCTCGATCTGGAGTCGACTCGGCTGTTGCTAGAGTCGACTCATGCTTTACTGGAGACGACTCGCCCACTGTTCAGGATTTGAATTAAAGTGTTGTCCCGTCCAAGAGTCAACTCGGACCAAACCTGGAGTCGACTCTCCAATATCCGGAGATGACTCGGCACTTTTGGAGACGGCTCGTTCTCAGGATTCTAGAGATCTATTTTTTTGCATTTCTCTCTCGAGTCGACTCGGATCCTCTTGGAGTCGACTCAGCTCTCAGAGCCCGAAAACAGATCCTCTGTCTTTCGAGTTGAACTGCCTCGGAGTCAACTCGGATTATCTTGGAGTCGACTCGGCTCTCAGAGCCCAAAAACTGATCCTCTGTCTTTCGAGTTGAACTGCCTCGGAGTCGACTCGGATTATCTTGGAGTCGACTCGGCTCTCAGAGCCTGAAAAATGATCCTCTCTCTTTCGAGTTGAACTGCCTCGGAGTCGACTCGGATTATCTTGGAGTCGACTTGGCTCTCAGAGCCCAAAAACTGATCCTCTATCTTTCAGTCTGCTTTCCTCTGAGAGCCGACTCTAGCATGTTTAGGAGTCGACTCACCAAACGTTGGAGTCGACTCGAATTCTTCTGGAGTCGACTCGGTAGCAGGGTCTAGAAAACATTTCTCTATCTTTCTGTCTGTTACTCCTTAGAGTCGACTCAGAACCGTCGGGAGTCGACTCGGCAAGCATCGGATTCGACTCGAAATCATCGGAGTCGACTCGGTGACAGGGTCTGAAATTTATCTTTCTATCCTTCTGTCTGTTCTCAGCCGGAGTCGACTCGTAGTGTACCGGAGTCGACTCGAGCTTGTGCCAGAACCTCTGAAACACTTAGAGTCGACTCGCAATCTTCCGGAGTCGACTCGAGCTTCAGACTTTGGCTTAATCGAGTTCAACACTTAGCCAAAAGACCTTGAACAAAAGCTCGATGCTCTTAAAGATAAATTCACATATATTTGCCTGAGACACTGATTGAATTCATTAGTACAACATGAAATATACTCAAATGCTTTGAGCTTATCAAAATCAAATAGGGGTATAATCAATCACTCCACACTGCTTCATTTGTGCAATCCTATTTTCACTGCTAAAACTGCAAGTTATTAAAAGATAACAATAACTTATATTCTTCTTACGTTTAATTTTAAAAGACCCAATTCAACCCCCCTCGTGGGCTGCACCTCTGGGCAACATTTGCTGAGTCCAAAAAACTAGGACACTTTAGAACTGACTGTCCTCTATTGAAAAAGGCTCCGAAAAGTTTAAGGAAGAAAGCTATGCTGGCTATTTGAAGTGACAGTGATAAATCCAGCTCTGGAGAAGAAGAATAGCAACAAGAAGCTGCAAATTTGTGTCTAATGGCACATAAAAATGAGGTATATTTGAATACTGAATATGATTTTACTTTTGATGAACTTCAAGATGCTTTTTCTAAACTAATGACTGAATATAAAAACTTAGCTTAAAAAATAAGAAGCTGAAAAATAAGAACCAATCATTAGAAAAAGAAAATGTTCTGCTTCTGAAAAATGAAAAGGAACTACATGAAGAAAATCAGAAGTTAGCTAAAGAAGTTGGAAAACTGAAACCTATAGTAGACAAATTCACCCTAAGTTCTGAGAAATTAAATCTAATTCTTGAAAGTCAGAAAGTTGTCTATGATAAAGCTAGTTTAGGATATAATCCTTGGAGAAAATAAAAATCATTAAAAAACATATTTGTGAAGCCAACTTATGTTCAACCAAAATCTGCACTATTTAAGTTAGACAAACTGAAATAGGAATACACTGCATGCAATCCTAAAAGCTAAAAACTTGTAAGTAATGTTTCAATTAAGAAAATATGGGTTCCAAAGGAAACCATCATTGCTAACATTCAAAGACCCAAGAAAGCTTGGGTACCAAAGATAAATTTCTATTTTGCAGGTGTGTCTAGCATCCCAAGCATCAAACAGAAAATGGTATTTGGACAGTGGATGCTCTAGACACATGACAGGGGATGAATCCCAATTCATGTCCCTTAAAAAGAAAGATGGAGGAATGGTTACCTTTGGTGATAATGAAAAAGGCAAAATTATTAGCTTTGGTAACATTCGGATCACTCCGACAACTTTTATTGAAAATGTTTTATTGGTAGATGAATTAAAACATAATATACTAACCATTAGTCCATTCTGTGATAAATCATATGTTGTGACTTTTGAATCATCTATATGCTTAGTTTCTAGTACTAATAACAGTAGTGTAATATTTACTAGACATAGACATGAAAATATGTATTTGGTCGATTTAGATCAAATACTCATGAAAAACATGGATTGTTTGGTAGCTATGAAAACCAAAATAGTGAAGCTAACTGGTTATGGCATCGAAAGTTAGCTCATACAAGCATGGATTTAATTTCAAAACTTATTCAAAAAGAACTTATTTTCGGCTTACCTAAATTATCATTTGAAAAAGATAAAATCTGCTCTGCATGCCAACTAGAAAAATAGACCAGAGTTTCTTTCAAATCTAAAAATGTTGTCTCCACAATTAGACACTTAGAGCTTCTGCACATGGACTTATTTGGACCAACTAAGACTGCAAGCCTAGGTGGAAAACTTTATGGCTTTGTTATTGTGGATGATTTTTTTAAATATACATGGGTTTTATTTTTGACACACAAAAGTGAAGCATTTTCAGCTTTCACTAAACTGTATAAAAAGATTTCAAATGAACATGGATTGCAAACTATCAAGATTAGAAGTGATCATAGAACTGAATTTGAAAACATGACTTTAAAAAATTATGCATTGAAAATGGTATTGATCATAACTTTTCTGCACCAAGAACACCATAACAAAATGGTGTTGTAGAGTGAAAGAATAGAATTCTTACTGAAATGGCTAGGATTATGTTATGTGAAAGTAACTTACCTAAGTATCTTTGGGCTGAAGCTATAAACACAGCTTGTCATATTGTTAACAGAGTTACTATTAGGTCAATTCTAAAGAAAACTCCTTATAAGCTTTTGAAAAATAAAAAACCAAATCTTTCATACTTTCATGCTTTTGGTTGCAATTATTTTGTTCTAAATAATAGCGAAGACAACTTGAGAAAGTTTAATAATAAATCAGATGAAGCTATTTTTCATGGATATTCTTCATCAAGCAAAGCATATAGAATATTCAACAAGAGAACTCTAGTCATAGAAGAGTCAATACATGTTATTTATGATGAATCTAATGACCCTTCTTCAAGAAAGAATGTAGATCTCGATGATGATGCAGAAGAACTCAACAAACAAATCAAAAAGTTAACCCTAAAGAATGTTTCTGCATCTGAAAATTTAGAACATGATGAAAATCAAGGAGAAGAAGATCAAATGCTTAAAGATAAAACTAGTCTACCAAAAAAATGGAGGTATGCACATAGTTATCCTAGAAACTTAATAATTGGTGATCCTTCACAAAACATTAGGACTAGATCTTCTATTAGAGATGTTTGTAATCACCTTGCATTTGTTTTTCAAATAGAACCAAAATTTTTTGAAGAAGCTGAAAAAGATAATAATTAGTTAATGGCTATGTAAGAAGAACTAAATCAATTTGAAAGAAACAATGTTTGGAATTTGGTTTGAAGGCCTGAAAATATTGCTGTAATTGGGACAAAATGGGTTTCAGAAATAAATTAAATGAAGATGAAATTGTAATTAGAAATAAGGCTAGATTAGTATTTAAAGAATATAATCAAGAAGAAGAAATTGATTTTGATGAAACTTTTGCACCTGTAGCTAGACTTGAAGCTATTAGGCTATTACTTGCATTTGCATGCTTTATGGACTATAAATTATTTCAGATGGATGTCAACAGTGCATTTATAAATGGTTTCATAACTAAAGAAGTTTATGTAGAACAGCCATCTAGATTTGAAAATTATAAACTTTCAGATCATGTTTTTAAATTGAACAAAGCACTTTATGGCTTGAAGCAAGCTTCTAGAGCTTGGTATGATAGATTAAGCAACTTTTTAATAAAGAGTAATTTTTCAAGAAAAAATGTTGATAAAACTCTATTAAAAACAAAAATGCTGATATTCTGATTGTTCAAATATATGTTGATGATATTATATTTGGTGCTACTAATGAAAGTTTATGTGAAGAATTTGCTAATCTCATGCAAAGTGAGTTCGAGATGAGTTTGATGAGTGAAGTCAACTTCTTCCTTGGACTCCAAATCAAGCAAACAAGAGATGGAATCTTCATCTGCTAAAGCAAATACACAAAGAAAATCTTAAAGAAGTTTGGTATGGAAGATTCAAAATCATTAGGTACTCCTATGAGTCTCTCTTGTAAATTAGAAAAAGATGAGCATGGTAAATTCTTTGATTCAAAGCTGTGTAAAGGAATGATTGGATCTTTACTTTATCTTACAACAAGTAGTCCTGATATAATGCATAGTGTTTGTATGTGTGCAAGATATCAAGTAAATCCTAAAGAATTACACTTAATTGCTGTTAAAAGAATATTAAGATACTTAAAAGGAACACAACATTTAGGCTTATGGTATTCTAAGATATCTACAATTGACTTAACTGAATATTCAAATGCTGATTTTGTTGGTTGTAGATTAGACAGAAAAAGTACAAGTGGAACTTGTCAATTTCTTGGAACAAACTTAATCTCTTGGTTTAGTAAGAAGCAAAATTCCGTAGCACTATCTACAGCTGAGGCTGAATATATTGCTGCAGGAAGTTGTTGTGCCCAAATCCTATGGATTAAGCAAAAACTTGAGGACTATGGCATAAAACAAAATAAAATTTCTATAAGGTGTGTGGAGTGATTGATTATAACCCTATTTGATTTTGATGAGCTCAAAGCATTTGAGTATATCTTATGTTATACTAATGAATTCAATCTAGTGTTTCAGCCAAATATTTGTGAATTTATGTTTAATTATCTCTAGCCTTGGTTCAATACATTTTGGCTAAGTATGGAACTCAGTTTGGACCAAAGTCTGGAATGCGAGTCGACTCCGGAAGATTTCGAGTCGACTCCAAGTGTTTCAGACGTTCTGGCACAGACTCGAGTCGACTCCGGCATATTACGAGTCGACTCCGACTGAGAACAAACAGCAGGACAGAAAGATGAATCTCAGACCCTGTCACCGAGTCGACTCCTGAAGAATTCGAGTCGACTCCGATGCTTGCCGAGTCGACCCCCGATAGTTTCGAGTCAACTCCAAGAAATAACAGACAGAAAGACAGAGAAGCTGTTTTGGACTCTGAGAACCGAGTCGACTCCAGAAGAACTCGAGTCGACTCGAACGGTTGGCGAGTCGACTCCAAAGAAAGCCGAGTCGACTCTCAGAGGAATGGAAGACTAAAAGTCAGAGAGCCAACTTCGATCTCTGAGAGCCGAGTCGACTCCCGCAAAGTCCGAGTCGACTCCGAGGCAGTTCAACTTCAACGACAGAAGAGCAGTTTTTCCATCTCTGAGAGCCGAGTCGACTCCAACAAAGTGCGAGTCGACTCCGAGGCAGTTCAACTCAAAACACAGAGAAACAGTTTTCGGATCCTGAGAGCCGAGCCGACTCCAAGTACTCCCGAGTCGACTCCCAAGTCAGCCGAGTCGACCCCAACAAAATCCGAGTCGACTTAGAGGCAGTTCAACTCCAAACACAGAGGATCAGTTTTCGGGCTCTGAGAGCCGAGTCGACTCCAAGATGATCTGAGTCGATTCGAGAAAGAAATACAGAAAAACAGATCTCTGAAATCCTGAGAACGAGTTATCTCCGGAAGGCCGAGTCATCTCCAGACATTGGCGAGTCGACTCCAGGGTTGGCCGAGTCGACTCCAGAACGGACAGCACTTTAATTCAAATCCTGAACAGTGGGCGAGTCGTCTCCAGTAAAGCATGAGTCGACTCCAGCAACAGCCGAGTCGACTCCAGATCGAGCGAGTCGACTCCGATCCCAACGGACACTGTGTCAGGAGTTGCAGATTGTGCAGAACGGCCCTAAAAGTGAGTCTAACGGCTAGTTTTCTATGGGGATTGCTTAAATAGCCAGATTGAACAGTAATAGACACCAAGTAAGAGACTCCATTCAAAGAAAAAGGGATTTTCCACCTACCAAAGCCTCTCTAGAGTAAATACAAGAGAAAGAAAGAAGAAGTGCATTGAAGTCCATCCTCCAAACGTCTTCCTCGCATTCAAGGCTCCCCTTCTGACAGCAAATCTTCAGCACATTCAAGAGGAGTTGCAGAGTTTGAGAAGCCCCTTTCTCCACATCCAAAAATCCGTTTGAGGGCTTCTAACTCTTCTTTGTTCATATTGTTTATATACGCTTTTCAAGAAGCTATCCTTGTACTCTTTTCAAACTGCTTTTCTTACTTGATTCAATCAGGGAATTGAATCAAGGGTCTTGAGGTTTGTTGGTGAGCCGATGTTAAAACCAAAGGTGTAAGGGTTCGATTGTGATCGCGGGAAAACAATCGGGTGGTTCTAGTCGGTGAGCCTGTGAAAACCGACCGAGTTCGTTGTGATCTCGTAAAACAACAAGTTGGGTTGTGAGCTTGTAAAACAACCGGCTGTAATCCAAGAGATTATAGTGAACTCCCAAGTGAAGCTTGGGGAGTGGACGTAGGAGCAAAGGTTAGCTCCGAACCACTATAAAATCTTTTGTGTTTGTGATTGTTTCATTGTCTCTTCTATTCTCTTCATTCACTGCATATAGTAAACTAATTAATCCACTTGCAATAAGGTTTAATTAGTTACTCACAAAGTTTTTAATAATAATAATTACTTAAAACCCAATTCACCCCCCCCTCTTGGGTTGTCTTTTTGGGCAACAAGGGGTATCAGAGCCGGAACTCTTCTACCAAAAGAGTAAAAGATCAAAATGACAACCCCATTTGGATCTTCTCATATTGAGGGGCAGTCCACCCATAGACCTCCTTTCTTCAATGGAACCGACTACTCCTATTGGAAGGCTAGGATGAGGATATTTATCCAAGCTCAAGACCATGAGATTTGGACTACCATAGTTAATGGACCATACATCCCATCAATTTTTGTAGAGGGTGTTACTATACCCAAACTTGAAAAAGATTGGGATGACAATGATATTAGGAAGGCACAACTAAATGCCAAAGCAATGAATGTGCTTTATTGTGCCTTAGACCGTAATGAATTCAATAGAGTCTCAACTTGCAATTCTGCAAAAGAAATATGGGATAGGCTTGAAGTGACCCACGAGGGCACGAATCAAGTAAAAGAATCTAAAATAAACATACTAGTTCATAAATATGAACTATTTAAGATGGAATCAAATGAAACTATCACTTGCATGTTTACTAGATTTACTGATATTGTCAATGGCCTAAAAAGCCTTGGCAAAAATTATACTAACAGTGACCTTGTGAGGAAGATTCTTCGATGTCTGCCAAGGTCATGGGAGGCCAAGGTAACGGCAATCCAAGAAGCTGAGGACTTGAACAAGCTTCCACTTGAGGAGCTTCTTGGATCTCTAATGACGCACGAGCTCACAATGAAACAACACAGCGAAGAAGAATCCTCTCATAAGAAAAAGGTAATAACTCTCAAATCTACTTCTTCTAACAAGGATTTATCTTGTGGTAGCAGCAGTGAAGAAGAAGATAATGAGGGAGATGATGATGAGGCTCTTCTCGTGCGAAAGTTCAGAAAATTCATCAACCAAAAGAAGTCCTTTCATCAGAGGAGAGGTCCCTCAAGTTCCTACTATAAGGATAAAGGCAAGAAAAGAAAAAATGAAGGAATCAGATGCTATGAATGCAAGAAGCCGGGACATTTCAGAGTTGACTGTCCCTTGCTCAAGAAGGGCAGCAAATATAAGAAAAAGAAAGTCCTCGTCTCCACCTTAATGGATTCCGATTCATCATCATCATCATCGGATGAGGAACAAGAGGAAAAGGCCAACTTCTGCTTCATGGCGAATGAAAATGAGGTAACATCTGAAACGCATTTAGATTTTACCTTTGATGAATTGTATGATGCGTTTAATGAACTAATGGATGAATATAAGACAATAAATCTTAAGAATAAAGAACTAAAACTAACTAATCAATCTCACTTCCATAAGTATGATAAATTAATTAAGGACAAGGATTTTATCATTAAAGAAAATTTAGAACTTAAAACAAGCAACCAAAAATTAATTCAAAAAACTAATACCTTAATTAAAGATAACGAAAAACTAACCAAGGAAATTTCAGAACTTAAAAATGGAAAACAAACTTTGAAAGATAATCTTACAAAAGACTTAAACACACTAAAAACAAAAAAACAAAAGATTACACAAGAGCTTGAAAAATACAAACCTATTGTTAAAAAGTTTACATATAGTTCTGAAAAATTGGAAATGATACTGAACAATCAACGAGCTGTGTTTAATAGAGCTGGTTTAGGATACAAACCTAAGAATAAGCAAAAGCTCCTTAGTAACTTTTTTGTGAAAGCAGGGGAAAGTAAAATTAAGAATATAACTTATTTTTGCTGTGGAAAGGTAGGACATAAAGCTAATGTGTGTGACCATAGGAAGGTAGGAGCTAAAAGAAAAATTAAAAAGTTTGGGTTCCAAAAGGAACCAACATTACTAACCATGAAGGACCCAAGAAAACTTGGGTACCTAAAATTGTATGATTTCCTTGTGTAGGAGTGTCTTGCAGCCAAGGTCGACAAAAACTGTTGGTACTTGGATAGTGGCTGCTCAAGACACATGACGGTTGACAAAGAGCAATTCTTCACCCTTGAGCCTAAAAAGGAAGGTGCCGTGACATTTGGAGACAATAACCAAGGTCACATCGTTGGTATAGATAAAGTACAAATCACCTCCTCAACCTTTGTTGATAATGTATGATTTGTAGATGGTCTTAAGCATAACTTACTGAGCATAAGTCAATTATGTGATAGGGGTTTTGATGTTCTGTTTAAGCCAACCCTATGCATCATAACCAACTCAATTGACAATAGCTTAGTATTCAAAGGAATAAAACGTGGAAATGTGTACGTAGTAGATCTTGAAGATCTTGCCAAAAATAACCCTTGCTTAGTAGCTAGTGATACTAAGGCTAATGATATAAGTTGGCTATGGCACCGTAAGTTAGGTCATGTAAGTATGGATACAATATCAAAACTAGTTAAAAGAGATTCGGTAATAGGTTTGCCAAAACTAAAATTTGAGAAAAATAAAATTTGTGAAGCGTGTCAATATGGCAAACAATCTAAGAGCTCTTTTAAATCCATAAATTGTGTCACTACTACTAGACCTCTTGAACTACTACACATGGATCTATTTGGACCAACAAGAACTACAAGTCTTGGTGGAAACAAGTATGGCCTTGTTATTGTAGATGATTTTTCTAGATACACATGGGTCATGTTCTTAGCTCATAAAGATGAAGCATTTTCTGTGTTTAAGAAATTTCATAAGGAAGTTACTAATTCAAGAAATGCTTCAGTTATAGCTATTAGGAGTGATCATGGAACGGAATTTGAAAATCATTTATTTGACGAATTTTGTAGTAAAAAGGGGATAACTCATAATTTCTCTGCACCTAGGATACTACAACAAAATGGAGTTGTAGAAAGAAAGAATAGAACTCTAGAGAAAATGGCTAGAACCATGCTGTGTGAAAGTAACCTCCCTAAGTACTTTTGGGGAGAAGCCATTAATACATCATGCCATCTAATAAATAGAGTTTTATTAAGACCTATTATAAAGAAAACACCTTATGAACTTTGGAGAAATAGAAAGCCTAAAGTAAACTATTTTCATGTTTTTGGATGTAGGTGTTTCATTCATAATAACGATAAAGATAACTTAGGTAAATTTGATTCTAAATCTGATGAAAGTATCTTTTTGGGATATTCTACATCAAGTAAAGCTTATAGAGTCTTTAACAAAAGAACCCTTGTTATTGAAGAGTCTATACATGTTGTTTTTGATGATACTAATGATATCTCTTCAAGCAAGAAAGTAGCTCTTGATGATGATGCAGAAATTTTTGAAGGAAAAATTGATGAGATGACATTACAAGAAGATAAACCAAAGCAAATTGGAGAAGCATCAACAAGCCAAGAGGTAATTGTTGATCATAGGCTGACTAAGGCTTGGAGGTATGCTCATAGTCATCCTAAGGAATTAATTTTAGATGATCCCTCTCAACCTGTTAGAACCAGAGCATCACTTAGGAACTTAAATAATCATCTAGCATTTGTCTCACACTTTGAACCTAAAAACATAGAAGAAGCTGAAAATGATGTTAATTGGATAAATGCAATGCAAGAAGAGCTAAAATAATTCACTAGAAACAGGATATGGAACCTAGTTGAACGACCCACTGAACACTCAATAATAGGAATGTTGCCCAGTGGATACAACCCAAGAGGGGGGGTGAATTGGGTCTTTTAAAACTTTTAGGCTACTTCTAACACTTTTCAATTAATTATGCTAAGTTGTATAGATGCACAGTGGAATTTAAACTTAGCAACAGTTTGATTTATTGAGTGAGACTTGATTAAGTAAATTGAATATGCTTGCAACTAAAGGATGCGCGGATAAGAATTAAGCAAGCAATTTATCTAAGTAAGTAAGTGAGCAAGTTAGACAATAACAAACATATAGTGGTTCAGTGCACCCCAGCACCTACATCCACTCCCCAAGACCTCTTGGGAATTTCACTATAATCCTCCAGATTACAGTCCGGTAGTTTTGCGAGTGCACTACCCAACTCGTTGTTTTACACCGGGCTAACAACGAACCCTACAATCCGGTAGTTTTTCGAGTGAACTACCCAACTCGTTGTTTTACCCCGGGCTAACAACGAACCCTACAATCCAGTAGTTTTTCGAGTGAACTACCCAACTCGTTGTTTTACCCCGGGCTAACAACGAACCCTACAATCCGGTAGTTTTTCGAGTGAACTACCCAACTCGTTGTTTTACCCCGGGCTAACAACGAACCCTACAATCCGGTAGTTTTTCGAGTGAACTACCCAACTCGTTGTTTTACCCCGGGCTAACAACGAACCCTACAATCCCCCAATTTTAACTTAGGCTTGGGACGCCTATCCCTTGTTCCAAGTCCCTTGACTGAAACAAGCCCAATATTCAAACGTTTTACAAAAGATTTGAAAGCTCTTAAGAAGCAAATATAACAATGAGAAACAATAAAATTGGAAGAACCCTTTTTGCCGTTGGAAGCGTGGATGATGGTGGTTCTTCTGATGTGGATCACGTTGGCTTGAATGCGAGCTTTGATTGCCAAGTGGGAGTGAGTAGATGAGCTCGAAATCAGATGGGAAAGCTTGAATGCACTTGATTTCTCCTCTTGAAAGCTCTAACTCCCTTGAACCTCTTTTTCTTTCTTCTCTCTTGAATGATCTTGTGTTGGGTTGGTAAGAAGTTGTTGAGAAGCACTTAAAAGGTCCCTTTTATAGCCCAAAAAGCAAATATAGCCGTTAGACACAAAGATATGACCGTTTGAAATTCAAATCTACCTGAAAAAGTTGTCAGTCGCGTCCCAGGCGCTCCGGGGACGTCTCCGCGCTTTACGGGGACGTCTCCGCTTGTTTGCGCTTTTTGCATGGGGACGACTCCGCTGCTTCGGGGACGACTCCGCGCTCCGGGAACGTCTCCGCGCTTTACGGGGACGTCTCCGCTTGTTTGCGCTTTTTGCATGGGGACGACTCCGCTACTTCGGGGACGACTCCGCCGTTATATCTCCGAAAAACAAGTCTTCTGGAATTCTCTGAGAGAGTCGACTCCGCTTTTTCAGGGGACGTCTCCGGACGTGCCAGTTCTTCCTGTTTGTGCCAGAGACGTCTCTGAGACAACCCGGAGACGTCTCGGCTGTCCCTGATCTGTTTTCTTCAGCTCAAAAATTCTTCAATAAATTCTTGAAAAATATGGGAACTTGCCTAGACATTTCTTAACAATACTCTTAATTAACCAACTAAAATCCTCAAATAACTTGTTAAGATAAAGGGAATTATGCTCTAGTGTTTTGTATTCATCAAAATCCATTAGAGGGTCAACAATCTCCCCCTTTTTGATGATGACAAAACTTGGAGTATGTGCAATATAAAATATATTGTGTTCTAGGACTAATGCATAGCTAAGTTGCATGAATTAGAAAACATATATATTTAAAACATACTTCATGATAATGCTTTCGATTTAACCAGCTTAACACAATCAACATATTTCAATTAACACAATCAACATATTTCAATTTAAGCTGATTTGTATTCAATTCAAAACATACAGCATTATGAGCATATACTTAGATATTTCTTCCCCTTTTTGACAACATCAAAAAGGTTGCAAGATAATGAAACATTAAGCACAAAGATAAGAATACTCAAATATTTCTTTTTCTTTTTGTACTCTAATTTGCATGTCAAATTATTGCAAGAATATGAATCATATAACTCAAGGCAATAATATTAGAAAAAGATTAATGAGCATAGATCAGAGCCAATTATAATGAGAACACATCGAATGTGGTTCCAAAGATAGTTTTCAAATCAAGTGTAGGTGGAATCTTTCTCAAGTTAATTCAAGAAGTACCAAGAATGATATTCAAGGAAAGCACGAATGGAAATTTAACTTTTCTTCAATAATAAGTATGAAAGCTTGTTCATTTAAGATCTTTTGCCCAATATATTAAGTATTTTAGCAACATGAGAGCAATTGAACTAATTTTCAGAATATAAGAACAAAAATATTGTGGCATACATATCAAAATATGAATTCATGAAATTTATGATATATCTTAGAGCATTCATAAAATGCAAGGCTTTGAAAGTTCTTTTAGAGTTCTTTTAAAGACTTTCTTTTATTCCTTAAAAAATAATCACAATTTGATATATAAGAATATGAATTGGCACTAAATTGAAGTTCTAAAGAGCAAGCCAATTAGGACTCATTAGTGAATTCCAAAATAGATTTTCTGAGAGACACTCAAGAAAATTCAACACATTATTCTTCCCCTATTTCATTGAACTAGAGGCTCTTAAGATCAACTGTTTGAATTGTAATTTGGTTCATGATTGATGCATAAGATATACTAACCAAATAACAAGCCTCAAGGTGTATCATAAAGATTTTCAGATTTAAATTTCAAATGATACATATTGGAGAGTATTAGGATCACTTCTCATTTAGTATTCTTTCTCTCTCCTTTAGTTATAGATTTATGCGATTAAGTTCCATAAGATCTCTCCTTCTGAAATTTTCTTTCTCCCCCTCAATTGATCATTCCATTTAAGAGTTTAGAATTTGAAGATAATGTTCAATAAAATTGTCAATCTCAAAAATATATTTTCTATAAGTTTCAGCTTATTTTCATAAGACTCAAGGTTTGAGATAAGACAACCTTTATAGAACTCATCTCAAGGTATAAACTTATTATATAATTAAAGCAAGTCTTGCAATATAAGGAGGTTCATCAAAATCAATCCATAAAAATCAAGGTATGCTTCAAATTAAAGTAACTTTAGGATAGGATACTGAATATCTAAAGCTCCCCCTCAAAAGATGCATTCTTCTTTAATCATTCTTTTCTATTGTTGAATTTCAGATTTTAATGATAAACGTGAATAAAACTGAAATTCTATGATATCGAGAATGTAGAGTAATCTAGCATTATTCAAAATTTGTAGCAATTACTCTTTCTAATCCTTCAAGAACAAGTTATGCTTTCTCTTAATCTTAGAGAAAATGTATAGAAATATTAATCAGAAAATGATTCATTTGAAGCTCAGTTTCTTTCAAAAGCATTTACATTTTCTTTCTTTTAAGAATCATTTGAGTGAGCTGAAATATTTCTAGCTTTAAGATCATTCACTTTATATATAAATTCTGATGGAAGTCTTTAAGAATGTAGGAGAGAAAAACATATAGATGATCATTGAGGTATATATATTTATAGAACTCAATTTCTTAATCATAGTTTTTCAGCAATGTATACATGAAACACAATAAATCTTTTTAATATCTAAATAAAATCATATATTTAGAAACATTTGTTCGCAATCAAGATCGTTGAAAAATACATCACTTAAACCAGTTTTAGTACATTTTAAATATAAGAAATGATATGTTTCGGATGCGTATCGGAGCAATCAACCAAGGCATCAAAATTAATTCTGTTTTTCTTATGTTAAAGTTTTCATTTAGAAGTCATATTGAGTTATTCTCCTAAATGACACGATCATTGAAGCATATGACTAAGGTTACAAAGATGTAACGATATAAGCATTTTTAAGTTAAGTTTAAGCTTTTATACAAAATCAGATTCTGAATTTTCATAAGAATTTCCAAGAAGGATCTCAAAATTATAATTTGAGACATGTATCTTCGACATTGTAGTTCATCTTAAATTACCAAGATTGAAAACACATATTTCAATAACATTAGATCACTTTCAGAGTCTTTGTATTTAATATTGAGTTTCGATACAAAATGGAGGATATTTTAACAAGTATTAGGATATTATATATCACAAAGTTAGGCAAGTTGAGAGATAGATCAAGATCAATTCATTTTGCCTAAATAGAGATATCTTTCTCTTCTTCTTTTTACAGATTTATTCAACTTTCAGATTTTAAAGATGATTGTGACCGACAAATCTGAAATTTCTTTTCAATAATACTAAAAAAAAAATTTATGCAGTATTTCAAACATTCAATCAAATTATCCAACCATGAAGCATTACAAAATATTGAGAACCCATAATTCAAAACATCATGCCACATGCATAATATATTATGTGTTAAGTCATGCATTAAAATATTAAGAAAAAGAATGTCAAGGATCAAAATCAATTCTTTTCAAATAAACTCCCCCTATATAATTTTGCACTGATTTCATCCTTAAAGTGTGTTTTCAAGTGATTAAAAATTTGACTTGATTCTTCTTATATACTTTCATTTACTTTGTCTTTCATTTTTAACTTTCTTATGCTCTATACTCTATTTGCTCCCTATCCGGTGGAGTTGGGAAGGGGCACGAGGTACTACCACTAGCCTCCCTCTTGTGCCGTCCCTAATATGCCCTACACCGAATAGTTGGGTCAAATAGTGCCGGGTACTACCACTAGCCTCCCCATTGGCACCATCCCTATGATGAGCAATATAGAAATGTTAAAATGTTTACTTCAAACTCTTCCTGTTTAGGTGTAATTAATTACGAATTTTATCCCTTCCAAAAGAATGCTCACACAAGTCTCACAAATGTGCCGAATATATTATGCTTGTTTTGCTTTTTCTTAAGATTGGAGTAATTGCCTTTACTTAGATTTTACTTCTCTTGAATAATATCCATTTTCTTTTCTTTATCTCTCTCTCTTTTTGTTATTCTCAAGTAATTTGCATGAAAGAGCAGAATAAGGAAATAATCTTATGTATCATATAGATGTATATCATGCAAACAACATTTTCATTGTGCTCAAGGATTCATAACTTCTCACAAGTTATTTTAAATCAAAATTTTAAGCATTTACTTGTGTATTTCATGGTTATGATATAGGCAATGAAATATTTTAGTTTGAGCAAACCATGAAACAATTGTCTAAAAGCATAAGTCAATTAATGCATATATAGACATGATGTCTAGAAATTAATATTTAAAGATTTTAATCATGCCACAATAAGATTTAAGTTATTGACTTTGCTTAGCTAATTTATGAGAGAGGTATCTAAAATTATCGATTCATTCTGCATTCTTCAAGTCAAATACCTACTAGATTTCTTATGTATGAACTTTTGGCTGAAGAAGGTCCTCTCTCTTGTTTGCATGTGAATGTTTATTATATCTTATGTGGAGGTGTTGACCCCCTAATGGATTTTGATGAATACAAAACACTAGAGTATAATTCTATTTATCTTAACAATTTAATTGAGGAATTCATGTGATTAATTGAGAATATTGTTAAGAAATGTCTAGGCAAGTTCCCATAATTTTTATGAATTTATTGAAGAATATTTTGAGTTAAAGAAAACAGATCAGGGACAGCCGAGACGTCTCCGGATAGTTTCAGAGACGTCTCTGGCACAAACAGGAAGAACTGGGACACTTGGAGACGTCCCCGGCACCTGCCGAGTCGTCCCCGCGCTAGCGGAGTCGACTCTCTCAGTAGCGGAGTCGACTCTCTCAGTGGCGGCAGAAAGGCAATTTTCAAGAGATATGCGCGAGACGTCCCCACTGTACGCGGAGTCGTCCCCGCAAGTAAAAAGGAGACTTCCCGAGTCGTCCCCAAGATAGCGGAGACGGCTCTCTCAGGGTTTTCCAGAGAATGGTTTTTTCGGTGATAAGGAAGCGGAGTCGACCCTGAGACAACGGAGTCGTCCCCATGCATAAAGTGCAAACAAGCCGAGACGTCCCCTGAAGGAGCGGAGTCGACTCTCTCAGGGAATTCCAGAGGACATGTTTTTCAGAGATAAAGAAGCGGAGTCGTCCCCAAAGCAGCGGAGTCGTCCCCATTCAAAAAGTACAAACAAGCCGAGACGTCCCCTTAAAGTGCCGAGTCGACCCCAGACAACGTAAAAAGTAAAATCTTGTAGCCGAGACGTCTCTCGTTGAAGCGGAGACGTCCCCGGAGCGCCTGGGACGCGACTGACAGCTTTTCAGGTTTGGTTTGAATTTCAAATCCTTTTTACTTTGTCTCTAACGGCTATATTTGCTTTTTTGGGCTATAAAAGGGACCTCTTAAGTGCTTCTCAACAACTCTTTTACCAACCCAAAGCTAGATCATTCAAGAGAGAAGTAAGAAAGAAAAGTTCAAGGGAGTGAGTGCATTCAAGTGAAGAAATCAAGTGTTTTCAAGCTTCCCAAGTGATTTCAAGCTCAACCTCTCTCGTACGCTCGGGATTCAAAGCTCACACTCAACCCTACGCGGTCCACATCGGAAGAATCAACATTTCTCATGCTTCCAACGGCAAAAGGATTCTTCCGGGTTCTATTGTTCATAATTGTCATATTTGCTTTTTAGAGCTTTACTTTTCCTTTGTAAACTCTTTTATTGTGGTGCTTGTTCCAGTCAAGGGACTTGGAACAAGGGAAAGGCGTCCCAAGTCTAAGTGAAATTGGGGGTTTTAGGGTTTGTTGTGAGCCCGGTGTAAAACAACGAGTTGGGTAGTGAACTCGCAAAACTACCGTACTGTAATCTTGGATTATAGTGGAAATTCCCAAAGGTGATTTGGGGAGTGGATGTAGGAGCAGTGGAAGCTCCGAACTACTATAAAACCTTGTGTTTGCGATTGACCTTTCTCATTTCTCCTTCTTTACTTTAGTGCATATATTCGTGTGTTTTATTTTTAATTAGTCAAAAGCTTTTAAAACACCCAATTCACCCCCCTCTTGGGTGACCATCTCTGGGCAACAAGTGGTATCAGAGCGGGTGCTCTGTGTATTTCTTGAAAGACCTAACCGTCTTAGCCAAAGATCTAGATGGCAACACCCTTTAACAATGTTCCTGCCGAGGGGCAAGCAACCAATAGACCTCCACTCTTCAATGGGACAAATTATACCTATTGGAAGACTAGAATGAGAATCTTCATTCAAGCACAAGACTATGCCTTGTGGAGGGTTATAGTCAAGGGACCACAAGAACCATCACACATGGTTAATGGCATTCGAGTTCCCAAACCTGAGGAGGATTGGGATGAGAATGATGATAGGTTGGCTCAACTTAATTCTAGAGCTATGAACTCATTATTTTGTTCTCTAGATGTAAATGAGTTCAATAGAGTCTCCACATGTACTTCCGCTAAGGAAATATGGGATAGGCTTGAAGTTACCCACGAGGGTACGAATCAAGTCAAAGAGTCTAAAGTGAACATTCTAGTTCACAAGTATGAGTTGTTTAAGATGGAACCCAATGAAACCATCACATGCATGTTTACTCGCTTTACCGATATAATTAATGGTCTAAAGAGTTTGGGTAAATCTTATACTAACCCAGAACTTGTGAGTAAAATTCTCAGGTCTTTGCCGAAAGCATGGGAAGCAAAGGTCACGGCGATCGTAGAAGCCAAAGACCTCAACACTTTGGGATTAGAACAACTACTGGGCTCATTGATGACGCATGAGCTCACAATGAAGCAACATGAAGAAGAGTTGCCGAAGAAAAGGACAATCGCACTCAAGGCTACCTCAAGTGTGTGTGAAGAAGAGAGTAGTGAGAGTGAAGAAGAAAGCCAAGATGAGGACTTGGGTTTGATAGTAAGGAAGTTTAAGAAATTCATGAGAAGAAAGAAACCTTTCCCAAGAAAGAAATTTGGAGGGAGAAATGATTGGAAAAAAGAAAAGGAAAAAGAAAGAGATCCAATCATATGCTATGATTGCAAGAGACCGGGACACGTTCGTTCCAAATGCCCTCAACAAAAGAAGTATTTTGGAAAGGAGAAGAAGAAGGCATTGAAGGCAACATGGGATGATAGTGACACATCATCCTCCGAGGAAGAGACCGCCAATTTGTGCTTCATGGCGTTCGAAGACGACGAGGTATGTCAAAACCCAACTATAAATTTTACTTTAGAAGAATTATATGAAGCTTTTCAAGAACTTATGGGTGATTGTAGTATGTTAGGAGCAAAGAATAAAGAGTTAAAAGCCTCCAATCAAAAACTAAAGGAAGATTTTGAAAACCTATTAATTGAAAAGGAGAGCGTTAAAAATATTAACACTACTAACCTAGAAATCAAAAATTCAAAACTTAGCATTGAAAATGAAAAGGCAAAAACACTAATTAAGGAGTTAAATCTAAAAGTAAAATCCCTACTCGATAATAATACCTCACTTGCACAAAATGTTGAATCCCTTAAAAAAGATAAGGAAGAACTAGTTAAAGAAAATTTGAATCTTAAGAATGAGGTACATAAGTACAAACCAATTGTTGAAAAATTCACACAAAGCTCTGAAAAATTAAATCTTATTCTTTCAAATCAAAGAGCTGTTTTCAATAAAGCCGGATTAGGATATAAAACTAACACACAACAAAAATACCTAAAGAATTTCTTTGTAAAAGCAAAAAATATAAAAACTGAAAAACCTACATGCTTTCATTGTGGAAAGAATGGACATAAAGCCTACTCTTGTATTCAAAGAAAGATCCAAACTAACAAGAGTACATTTGTGAAAGCTAAAAACATAACTAAAGTATGGGTGCCTAAGGGAACCAACCACACTAACCACGAAGGACCCAAGAAAACTTGGGTACCTAAGAGCTTCACATGATCATTTTGCAGGTATGCCTTGCAGCCGGAAACAAAAAGAGAATGTGGTATCTTGATAGTGGTTGCTCAAGGCATATGACCGGTGACAAGAGTCTCTTCGTCACCTTGGAATCAAAAGAAGGAGGAGTAGTCACATTCGGAGACAATGCTAAAGGTCAAATCATTGGTGTTGGTAAAATCTCCATATCACCCTCCTCATTTATTGATAATGTATTGTTAGTTAATGGACTAAAACATAATTTATTAAGTATAAGTCAATTTTGTGACAAGGAATTTAAAGTATCATTTGAATCATCACTATGCATAATTAGTAGTCCAATTGATAATGAGATCATACTCACAGGAGATAGGCATGGAAATGTTTACATGGTAGATCTTGATGATCTCACCATGAAGGATGGCCAATGTCTTGTAGCCATGAATCCCAAAGTCAATGAGACTAGTTGGTTATGGCATCGTAGGTTAGGGCATGCTAGCATGGATTTAATCTCAAAATTAATTACAAAGGATCTAGTCAAAGGACTACCAAAAATAGACTTTGAAAAGAATAAAATTTGTGCTGCATGTCAATTAGGAAAACAAACAAGAAGTTCTTTCAAGTCTAAGAACATAGTCTCAACATCAAAACCTTTAGAACTAATTCACATGGATTTGTTTGGACCCACTAGAACTGCTAGTCTAGGGGGTAAGAAATTTGGTCTTGTAATTGTTGATGATTTTTCACGTTTTACATGGGTTTCATTTCTTGCACACAAAGATGAGTCCTTTCCCGCTTTTATCAAGTTTCATAATAGGGTTTCAAATGAACTCAATCTTAAACTAAAAGCAATTAGGAGTGATCATGGTACCGAGTTTGAAAATCAGTATTTTGAAAAATTTTGTGAAGAAAATGGTATCAATCACAACTTCTCGGCACCTAGGACACCCCAACAAAATGGGGTGGTAGAAAGGAAGAATCGCACACTAGCAGATATGGCTCGTACCATGTTGTGCGAATCGGATCTACCAAAGTATTTTTGGGCTGAAGCAATAAATACTTCATGTTATATCTTAAATCGTGCTTTAGTTAGATCCATCTTAAAGAAAACACCTTATGAGTTGATAAAAAGTAAGAAACCTAATATAAGTTATTTTCATGTTTTCGGTTGTCGATGCTTTATTTTGAACAATGGAAAGGACAATCTAAGTAAATTTAGTGCTAAATCAGATGAGGGGATCTTCTTAGGTTATTCCTCATCTAGTAGAGCATACAGGGTCTTCAACAAGAGAACTCTCGTTGTTGAAGAATCCATTCATGTTGTTTTTGATGAAACTAATGGAGATTCTTCTAGAAAAGAAGAAGATGGTGATGTAGGTATAC
Source organism: Phoenix dactylifera (assembly GCF_009389715.1). NCBI lineage: Eukaryota > Viridiplantae > Streptophyta > Magnoliopsida > Arecales > Arecaceae > Phoenix > Phoenix dactylifera. The sequence goes on along the minus strand of NW_024068534.1, from coordinate 44,843 downwards.
TTGAAGACCAAATGAAGGAACTCTCCACTCAAGACAAACAACATGAGGATGAGATCAAAGAAGATACAAATCAGCGAGATGAAGAAGATCAACCTCCATCAAGAAATCAAGATCTTCCCAAAGAATGGAGGTATGCACATGGTCATCCAAAGGATCTAATCCTTGGTGATCCTTCACAAGGTATAAGAACTAGATCCTCTTTAAGAAACACTAGTAATTATCTTGCTTTCGTTTCACAAATAGAGCCTAAATCACTAGAAGAAGCTGAAAAAGATGATAATTGGATGAATGCTATGCAAGAGGAATTAAACCAATTCGAAAGAAATGAAGTTTGGACTCTAATGAAAAGACCCCCTAATGTTTCAATCATAGGCACCAAGTGGGTGTATAGAAATAAACTAGATGAAGATGGAATAGTAATAAGAAACAAAGCTAGGCTAGTGGCCAAAGGATATAATCAGGAGGAAGGAATAGATTTTGATGAAACTTTTGCTCCTGTTGCTAGGTTAGAGGCTATTAGACTACTTTTAGCATATGCATGCTTCATGGATTTTAAACTCTATCAAATGGATGTAAAAAGTGCATTTTTAAATGGTTATATAATGGAGGAAGTTTATGTAGGACAACCTCCAGGTTTTGAAAATCACTTACATCCAGATTATGTGTATAAATTGCATAAAGCATTGTATGGCCTTAAGCAAGCCCCTAAGGCATGGTATGAAAGATTAAGTAATTTCCTAATTGAAAACAAATTTAAGAGAGGAAATGTAGACAAAACCCTCTTTATTAAAAGAAAAGGAAATGACTTATTGCTTGTACAAATTTATGTGGATGATATAATTTTTGGTGCTACTAATGACAGTCTTTGTCAAGAGTTTGCCAAGCTTATGCAGGGAGAATTTGAAATGAGCATGATGGGTGAGCTCAACTTCTTTCTTGGGCTGCAAGTAAAACGATCAAAGGAAGGCATCTTCGTCAGTCAGTCCAAGTATATCAAAAAAATGTTGGAGAAATTCAAGATGAAGGATGCAAAAGAAATCAGCACACCCATGGGCTCAAGTTGCAAGCTTGACAAAGATGAAAAAGGTAAAAGTATAGACTGCAAATTGTACAGAGGTATGATAGGCTCTTTACTTTACCTTACTGCCAGTAGACCAGATATATTATTCAGTGTTTGTATGTGTGCTAGATACCAAGCATGTCCTAAGGAATCACACTTGCAAGCTGTCAAGAGAATTTTTAGATATCTAGTATGGACATCTAATGTAGGCTTATGGTATTCTAAACAATCTGACATAAACTTAATTGCCTATTCCGATGCTGATTTTGCCGGGTGCAAACTCGACAGAAAAAGCACAAGTGGCACATGTCAATTCTTGGGTGCCAATTTGGTTTCTTGGTTTAGCAAGAAACAAAATTCAGTTGCCTTGTCCACAGCTGAGGCTGAGTACATTGCAGCTGGAAGCTGTTGTGCCCAAGTTCTTTGGATTAAGCAACAACTTGAAGACTTCGGTATCAAAATGGATAATATACCAATTAAGTGTGATAATACAAGTGCAATTAATTTAACAAAGAATCCTGTCCAACACTCTAAGTCAAAGCATATAGAGATTAGGCATTATTTTATTAGGGATCATGTGCTGAAAAAGGATGTGATGATTGAATATGTATGCACTGAAAATCAATTGGCTGATATCTTTACAAAGCCCCTTTGTAAAGAAAGATTCAACTTCTTAAGGAATGCTTTGAGCTTGTATGATCCTAGCAAATGAATTGAACTTGTATTGCATTGTTTTGCTGCGCAAACTAGTAATCAACCTCAAGGTAAACATAAGTGAAAACATGAATTCATGTAAGCTAAATGACGAACTGTTTGACTTTCCGGAGGATGGTTACCCTCCCTTGGACTCTTCATGGAGATATTTTCAGAGCCTATTTCATAGGTATTCGAAATTTGGTCAAACATTCCTCATTTCAATATTAATAATTCAAAAATTATTATCAAATTATTATAGGATGTATCATTAAGGGGGAGGATCACAAACAAATTCACTCTAAGTTTATCAAAAGAGATCATGTTGATTAGGGTGATTAAACAAAAATTGGGAGAAGATAGAATTTAGTCTGAAATTTTTCAGTGCCGGAGACGTCTCTGGCAAATCGCAGAGACGTCCCCCCAGGGGAGACGTCTCGCCTTAGTCGCGGAGACGTCTCGGGGACCGAATGAGGGCTTTTAAAATAGGTCGAAATAGCTCGAGCCGACCCGAGCTTTCTCCTTCATCCCCGACCAAAACGAAAAACCCTAGCCTCTATTTGCTCTCCACCTCAAACCCTAGCCTCCGTTTGCTCTCCATCACAAACCCTAGCATCCATGGCACCAAAGAAGGCTAGGACGACCCGTGGAAGGCGACCTAGGGCAGCGGCCGACGGTGAGGAACGGCGGGAAGAACCCTCCGCGCCGTCTCCTCCGGTTGCTCCGCCAACCACGACTATTTTCTGTGCAAATCGCACAGTCACGACCGGAAGGTACATAGATTTCTCATTTTTAGATCATGAGGGGTTCTCTATTGGAGAGAGACTCCGAGCCCAAGGGTGGGAGCACTTTTGTACCCTCAATACCTCGACCTACCCCGGCCTAGTTAGAGAACTTTTTAGCAATATGGCCTTAGGGGACATAGGGTACACTGCATATGTCCGAGGGACATTAGTAGAAGTCAATGAAGATGTCCTATCCACTGTCTTACAAATCCTTAAGGACGGTGAGGCTCCAACCTCACATCCCCAAAGGGAATCAGCCCTAAATCTACTTTTAGGAAGAGAGGACTGCGGCCCTCTTGATGTTGTCAATTCCCAGGACCTAAATGCAGAGATGAGACTTCTTTTAAGTATTGTCAACCGGGTCCTATTTCCCAAAACCGGTCGCTTCGATTTTGTTTCGGAGCGAGATTTAGTTATAATGCACCATATCCTACTAGGGATACCCCTAAACCTCCCTAGACTTATGCTAAACTACATTGCCCTATGTCATAGGTATTCTAGGTTTAGTTTACCCTACGGCATGATCTTTACCTTAGTTTTCAAACACTTCAAAGTTTCCATTCCAACAAATGAACCTGCAAAGCCCTTGAGAAACACCGACTATTATAATGAGGGCACAATGAGAAGAATGGAATTTCATAAGATAGATGGGTCGTGGGTGAAGGTACCAAAGAGAAAAGCCCAAATCCTAGAGCCCGAGAACCCACATCATGAGTCTGACCATCACTCTCCTCCACCTAGCCACTTGGATATCCCTGATATACCCTCCAGCTCAGCTGGACCTTCCACATCCATGCCACCACCTCCTCCAGTTAGTGGGCCCTCCTTCCTGTCAGAGGATCAGATGCGCACCTTAGCATCTGCCATTTGCCAGCAGATGAGGGAGGAGATGAGATCCATGATCTCTACAGAGTTGGCCCCCATCAGAGCTTCACATGAAGGGCTTCTACAAGAGATGAAAGATATTAGAAGTCAAATTGAAGCTACAACACAAGAAATAATGGGTGTGGGTGCCACCCAAACCATCAGATCAATAGAGCTCAAGGACAGCTTGAGGAGCATTTCCAAGAGTCTCAAAGAGCTGACAAAACCAGATGGCAACGTGGGCACCTTGGTTGCCCAACTCAGAGGAAGAATTGAAATGGCAACCATAGAGTTTGAAGCACTTGTGGCAGGTTTCCACAAGTCACAGGGAGATCAATTTAAGACCCTCATGGATTCCATCAATGCATTCATAGATGCAGCTTGTAAGGTTTATGAACAAAATACAGCTGGTAGGGCCCATGAGCAACGTCGCCGATGAGGGACATTTTGCAGGCTCTTCTTTTTGTAAATCCTAGGCTGTTTTGAAACACTTTTTGTATTAGAAATCAATACTTGTAATGATTTCTTCTTTTGACTATGTACTGACTTCGAAGATTTACAATGACATATGAATGACATACAATTTCTTTTGCAACCCTGTGTACATTTCCAACTCTGTATATGTAAATATGAATGTGCCTCTTGATGTGTCATAAGAATCTCATAACATACATTAAGTATTCAAATTTGGCACAACTTATCAAAGCATATGAAACAGGGGGAGCACAACCTGAATATCAAAGGGGGAGTAAAATGAATGCTGAACTCTTTAATAAAGATAACTTGAATATCCTTGAGTGGTTAATTATAATATACTATGAATTGAGTTTCAAGCACCTAATGATAATTTGTCCCCTTCATTGTTGATGACAAAAAGGTGGAGTAGATATTGAATATGGAGATATTGAAAGGGGGAGTAGATATATAGAAAGAACCAATATGGATATTGAATATGGAATGCAAAATTTATAATCATACTCCAAAGTTGATTTAGAAAAGATAAAATTGAAGAATATTGACTTGATTTTCATTTTAACTTGATTCAAATTCAGTTGATATGCTAAAATTGCTTAAGAGCTATAAAGTTCAATCCCATGCAATTATGCACACTGTATCTAGCTCTAATCAAAACATTGTACTTGTACATCTGATCAAATACTGTGTATATGTTTAAACTTCAAATTTTTGCATATACTCAGTGTTTTGTCATCATCAAAAAGGGGGAGATTGTTGACCCCCTAATGGATTTTGATGAATACAAAACACTAGAGTATAATTCCATTTATCTTAACAATTTAATTGAGGAATTCATGTGATTAATTGAGAATATTGTTAAGAAATGTCTAGGCAAGTTCCCATAATTTTTATGAATTTATTGAAGAATATTTTGAGTTAAAGAAAACAGATCAGGGACAGCCGAGACGTCTCCGGATAGTTTCAGAGACGTCTCTGGCACAAACAGGAAGAACTGGGACACTTGGAGACGTCCCCGGCACCTGCCGAGTCGTCCCCGCGCCAGCGGAGTCGACTCTCTCAGTAGCGGAGTCGACTCTCTCAGTGGCGGCAGAAAGGCAATTTTCAAGAGATATGCGCGAGACGTCCCCACTGTACGCGAAGTCGTCCCCGCAAGTAAAAAGGAGACTTTCCGAGTCGTCCCCAAGATAGCGGAGACGGCTCTCTCAGGGTTTTCCAGAGAATGGTTTTTTCGGTGATAAGGAAGCGGAGTCGACCCTGAGACAGCAGAGTCGTCCCCATGCATAAAGTGCAAACAAGCCGAGACGTCCCCTGAAGGAGCGGAGTCGACTCTCTCAGGGAATTCCAGAGGACATGTTTTTTAGAGATAAAGAAGCGGAGTCGTCCCCAAAGCAGCGGAGTCGTCCCCATTCAAAAAGTACAAACAAGCCGAGACGTCCCCTTAAAGTGCCGAGTCGACCCCAGACAACGTAAAAAGTAAAATCTTGTAGCCGAGACGTCTCTCGTTGAAGCGGAGACGTCCCCAGAGCGCCTGGGACGCGACTGACAGCTTTTCAGGTTTGGTTTGAATTTCAAATCCTTTTTACTTTGTCTCTAACGGCTATATTTGCTTTTTTGGGCTATAAAAGGAACCTCTTAAGTGCTTCTCAACAACTCTTTTACCAACCCAAAGCTAGATCATTCAAGAGAGAAGTAAGAAAGAAAAGTTCAAGGGAGTGAGTGCATTCAAGTGAAGAAATCAAGTGTTTTCAAGCTTCCCAAGTGATTTCAAGCTCAACCTCTCTCGTACGCTCGGGATTCAAAGCTCACACTCAACCCTACGCGGTCCACATCGGAAGAATCAACATTTCTCACGCTTCCAACGGCAAAAGGATTCTTCCGGGTTCTATTGTTCATAATTGTCATATTTGCTTTTTAGAGCTTTACTTTTCCTTTGTAAACTCTTTCATTGTGGTGCTTGTTCCAGTCAAGGGACTTGGAACAAGGGAAAGGCGTCCCAAGCCTAAGTGAAATTGGGGATTTTAGGGTTTGTTGTGAGCCCGGTGTAAAACAACGAGTTGGGTAGTGAACTCGCAAAACTACCGTACTGTAATCTTGGATTATAGTGGAAATTCCCAAAGGTGATTTGGGGAGTGGATGTAGGAGCAGTGGAAGCTCCGAACTACTATAAAACCTTGTGTTTGCGATTGACCTTTCTCATTCCTCCTTCTTTACTTTAGTGCATATATTCGTGTGTTTTATTTTTAATTAGTCAAAAGCTTTTAAAACACCCAATTCACCCCCCTCTTGGGTGACCATCTCTGGGCAACAGGAGGTGTCCTTCAAGTTGAAATCTCTCATTTTCTTACTCAAGGATCCTGCATTATTAACAAATTCCTTTTCTTTCTTGAAAGAAAGTCTTTAGTTTCTTTAAGATACAAACCATTCATCCAACATATTTTTAACTAGATGGCTCAATATAAGATATGACAATAGTTGAATATTGAGTCACTTTACTCAAGAGATTGCCTAAATATAAGCAAGCACATATCACTTGAACTAAAGAGATAGTTTCATTAACCAAGATGGTTCAAGGACAAGCACGTGAAGCAATAGGAAGATTTATCAAGGTCAAATCAATTTTTTATTTTCAAAATCGATTTAGTTTAGATTTTATTTGCTTAAGATAATTATCAATAAGACACGCTAGCTAAGTTTTCATCAACTTATCTTAAACAGTTGTTTCTATCAAAATTCAGATTATGATTTATTTGTTATCAATAAAATATGATTCATTAAAGTTAGATTGAAGTCTTGCACAAGGTCACATAATGAGCATACAATCTGGTCTACTAGCTGTATGATAAAATAATTATTCTATCATGCTTCAATACAGCTTTAAAATAATAGATCTACTTTGCTCATCCTTTTCAAATTCTACAAGATGGGGTCATAGACATACCTTCTTTATGCCAATCTTCTATAAGAGTTTTCTTGTGGACTAACTTTGGTCAATGGAGATCCCCTTTCTTGTTTGTCTTAATTTGGAGTTTGAGAGAAGATGTTAATTCATTCATCATACATATTTCAAACTCACCTTACATGAGCTAAGTAAAATCTTCATATAACTCTTCATTAGTAGAACCAAAAATGATGTCATCAATGCATACTTTGAGCAAATAAGATATCACAAATTCTTCTTTTTGATGTATAGATTTATCATTATTACTTTCTATCAAAAAGGTTACTTAAGCTTTTATATCATGCTTTTGATGCTTGTTCCAAATTATATATTGCTTTAACATATTTGTAATGAGTGTTTTCAAATATGGTGGTTATTTAACATAGATCTCCTTTTTAATGAAATAACCACATAGGAGTGCATTCTACATATTCATTTGACAGAATATAAAGCTCATGAAGCAAGCAAATGATAATGGTGATCTTTACTTCTAATCATGCAAGGATTTCATCAAGATTTAATTCATCTTTTCTTGATTGAATCTTTTAGTAGTCACCAATTTTTCTTCATTAAGTGCATTTCTGAAAACTCAATTTGGTTCTAATTATTAACAAGTTTTTCGATTTTATCGGCAAGATTTCAAATTCTCTCTCTTTTAAAAAATGATTTAGTTTAACTTGACCAATTATAATCTTGCTCATTCTTCTTAAGGTGTTTTAGTTTTAGATTGTTATATGCAAGCAAAAAGATTAACATATACACATATAATCTGATTTTAGTGACTTGATGAAAGATTATTAGTCTCATGAAGAATAAAATGAATTGATATTTCTACAACTAGGATCTTTTCATTGAATATTCTATATGCATTGCTTGATGAATGATATCCAAAGATAGAAGTATGTTTATCAGATTTGGCATTATTTTCAAAAGAACATATCAAGCATAACGTGTATGACTGAAAAATATAAAAGATATGCAATGGTTCATTTTCCATTTTTCAGAAGATCAAAAGGAGTTTTCATAAAAAAATAGATCTAATAGAAATCATATGTATGGCAAGCAGTGATGATAGCTTTTAAAAATTATTTAAGTAGATGACTATCATACACAATTGTCTTTTTCATTTCTTCAAGAATTCTATTAACCCTATTTTACTTAAGGTGTCCTTGGTGCTGAAATAATTAATTTCTGTATAAACTTTATCAGGATTTTGGTTTTCAACACTGTGCCATGATACCTTCACAGTTTGGAAACCTTTATCATTTGAAACACTTTTACAAGATTTAGCAAATACAGAAAATATTTCAATTTTATTTGCCAAGAACAAATCCAATGTAAGCTTTTGAAAACTTAGTGATGGAAATAACATCTTTAGATTTAGAAATTGATTCTTGTTTGTTTCCTTAGTTAACATGTATAGCAAACTTTGACCTTTCAGAAGATAATCTAAGTAAGGCAATGGCAAGGTCTTTTGAGATTAAGTACATACTAGCATGAGTTGATTTTATATGCCAAAGATGGTTTCTTTAATCTTGGTATTCATAGTGCATATATTCAAAAGCATACCAAGTACACATTATCATATCTATGATCAATAAACAATAATGCCATGGATAAAAACTCTCAATCAAGCATATAGAGAATTCATAGAGTTATTCTTAATAAATTGATTAATCATTTAGCAACTTATCTAATAGTGAGTAAAGCATACTATAAAATGAAGTGATTTGATTATATTTCCAAAAGTATTTTTTATATCACAAAATTGATCAATACTTGCAATTCAGATTTTAATCAAATACTAAAGCAAAATAATGATGAGATGCAAGGATTACTGATTTCATTATTATTATTTTTTTATTTAAAATTACTTTTCATAAGTATATTTTAAGTTTCATTTTTGACGTGTGTCTAGAGCACCCATTTGTATGAAAGTTCTATTTGTTCCATGGGTATCTTGGTACACCTATGTCTACATCCTCATAATTTCATTTTGGGTACCCAAACTTGCTTGGGTCCTTGAGAGTTAGGACATATGGTTCCTTTTGGAACCCAAATCTGTTTAATAGTAATAACTTTACCATTTGATTTAATTGTGTTAGAACGATGGAAAAAGTTGTTATGCCCATTCTTTTCATGTTTGAAATAAGTTATCTTATTTAATGGTTTGCTTGATGCATTGATAACCTTTTTCTCTAGAGATTTATTGTTAAGTAAAGGAGTCAAGCCAAGTTTTGATTTATCATAAGCAACATATTGGCTTTCAAACATCAATTTTAATCGTTCTGAACTTACAGTGAATTTGTTAATAAGAGATTTTGATTGGTTAATTTCTTCACTTAAGTTTTGATTTTCTTTAATTAAATTCTGATTTCTCTGAATCAATTGTTCTGAATTTAACCTTAAGCTTTCATTTTCAGAATTCAGTTTGTCATATATTTTAGCAATAGAATTTCTTTCTTTTGAGATTTCTAGATTTAGCTTTTTAAGATTTTTATTTTTGATAGCTAATTTTCTACATTCATCATACAAATCATGAAGAGCATTTAATAGTTCATCATAAGAATATTCTTCATAAAATTTATTTGGTGTAAAATTAGATTCAGATTCTACTTTATCTTCTAATGCCATAAAACATAAGTTAGTTACCTCTTGTAGTTCATTGTTGCTTCTAGCTTTCAATTTTTTGCTTGACTCTTCCTTGGTCAAGGCTTTCTTGCTTTTTATCTCTTTCTTCCTTTCTTCTTGCTTCCTCTTCTTCTTTGTTTTTAGGAAGCTTTTGAATCTTTCGGTGTTCGGAAATGGATCCTTGTTTCCATCACCGTACTCTTTATTTTTTGAACTAATCTGCCTCTGAGTCGACTCGGGCCTTGTTGGAGTCGACTCGGCTATTGTGGAGGATTCTACAATCTTATTGTTAGTACGCAATTGAAGCACATGTGAGCTAATTTGAGATTTGTCATAAATAATTGTTAAAGTATCCCAGATTTCTTTAGCAGATAAGCATGCAGAAATCTTATGAAATATGGATTCATGGATAGCACAATATAGAAAGTTCATAGCATTAGCATTCAATTGTGCTAAGTCTTTTTCATTGACATTTTGAGAAAGTGTGTGAGGTCCATTTATAATAATATTCCACATTTTATAGTTTTGTGATTGAACAAAAATTTTCATTCTAGCTTTCCATTGAATATAGTAAGTTCCATCAAACAGTGGAGGTCTGTTTATGGAAAGTCCCTCGGCAAATAATATGTTATGTGGGGTTGTCATAATCTTTAGCTCTAGTCGGTTAAGACTATAATCAATAGAAGAGCACCTGCTCTGATACCACTTGTTGCCCAGTGGATACAACCCAAGAGGGGGGGTGAATTGGGTCTTTTAAAACTTTTAGGTTACTTCTAACACTTTTCAATTAATTATGCTAAGTTGTATAGATGCACAGTGGAATTTAAACTTAGCAACAGTTTGATTTATTGAGTGAGACTTGATTAAGTAAATTGAATATGCTTGCAACTAAAGGATGCGCGGATAAGAGTTAAGCAAGCAATTTATCTAAGTAAGTAAGTGAGCAAGTTAGACAACAACAAACATATAGTGGTTCAGTGCACCCCAGCACCTACATCCACTCCCCAAGACCTCTTGGGAATTTCACTATAATCCTCCAGATTACAGTCCGGTAGTTTTGCGAGTGCACTACCCAACTCGTTGTTTTACACCGGGCTAACAACGAACCCTACAATCCGGTAGTTTTTCGAGTGAACTACCCAACTCGTTGTTTTACCCCGGGCTAACAACGAACCCTACAATCCAGTAGTTTTTCGAGTGAACTACCCAACTCGTTGTTTTACCCCGGGCTAACAACGAACCCTACAATCCGGTAGTTTTTCGAGTGAACTACCCAACTCGTTGTTTTACCCCGGGCTAACAACGAACCCTACAATCCGGTAGTTTTTCGAGTGAACTACCCAACTCGTTGTTTTACCCCGGGCTAACAACGAACCCTACAATCCCCCAATTTTAACTTAGGCTTGGGACGCCTATCCCTTGTTCCAAGTCCCTTGACTGAAACAAGCTCAATATTCAAACGTTTTACAAAAGATTTGAAAGCTCTTAAGAAGCAAATATAACAATGAGAAACAATAAAATCGGAAGAACCCTTTTTGCCGTTGGAAGCGTGGATGATGGTGGTTCTTCTGATGTGGATCACGTTGGCTTGAATGCGAGCTTTGATTGCCAAGTGGGAGTGAGTAGATGAGCTCGAAATCAGATGGGAAAGCTTGAATGCACTTGATTTCTCCTCTTGAAAGCTCTAACTCCCTTGAACCTCTTTTTCTTTCTTCTCTCTTGAATGATCTTGTGTTGGGTTGGTAAGAAGTTGTTGAGAAGCACTTAAGAGGTCCCTTTTATAGCCCAAAAAGCAAATATAGCCGTTAGACACAAAGATATGACCGTTTGAAATTCAAATCTACCTGAAAAAGTTGTCAGTCGCGTCCCAGGCGCTCCGGGGACGTCTCCGCGCTTTACGGGGACGTCTCCGCTTGTTTGCGCTTTTTGCATGGGGACGACTCTGCTGCTTCGGGGACGACTCCGCGCTCCGGAGACGTCTCCGCGCTTTACGGGGACGTCTCCGCTTGTTTGCACTTTTTGCATGGGGACGACTCCGCTGCTTCGGGGACGACTCCGCCGTTATATCTCCGAAAAACAAGTCTTCTGGAATTCTCTGAGAGAGTCGACTCCGCTTTTTCAGGGGACGTCTCCGGACTGCCAGTTCTTCCTGTTTGTGCCAGAGACGTCTCTGAGACAACCCGGAGACGTCTCGGCTGTCCCTGATCTGTTTTCTTCAGCTCAAAAATTCTTCAATAAATTCTTGAAAAATATGGGAACTTGCCTAGACATTTCTTAACAATACTCTTAATTAACCAACTAAAATCCTCAAATAACTTGTTAAGATAAAGGGAATTATGCTCTAGTATTTTGTATTCATCAAAATCCATTAGAGGGTCAACAAGGAACTAAATGGATATATAAAAATAAACTTGATGAAAATGGAATCGTGATTAGGAACAAGCCTAGATTAGTAGCAAAGGGCTATAATCAAGAAGAAGGTATAGACTTTGATGAAACTTTTGCTCCTGTAGCTAGACTTGAAGCAATTAGATTGTTACTAGCATTTGCATGCTCTAAAGACTTCAAATTATTTCAAACGGATGTAAAGAGTGCCTTTTTAAATGGGTATATCAATGAGGAGGTGTATGTAGAACAACCTCCTGGTTTTGAAAATCATCAATACCCCAATCATGTTTATAAACTAAATAAAGCACTTTATGGTTTGAAACAAGCTCCTAGAGCATGGTATGAAAGACTTAGCAAATTTCTATTAGACTATGAATTCTCTAGAGAAAATGTTGATACAACGCCGTTTTTAAAGAAGAAAAACAAAGAAATATTAGTAGTGCAGATTTATGTAGATGATATTATTTTCAGTGCTACTAACAATCACCTCTGCGAAAAGTTTGCTGACTTAATGCAGAGTGAATTTGAAATGAGCATGATGGGAGAGCTAAACTATTTCCTCGGGCTCCAAATCAAACAATCTGAAGAGGGGATCTTCATCAATCAAGCTAAATACATCAAGGAGATGCTTAAGAAGTTTGATATGGAAGGAAACAAGTCAATCAGCACACCCATGAGTTCATCATGCAAACTGGACAAAGATGAATCAGATAAATCAGTAGATCAAAAGATGTATAGAGGTACGATAGGATCCTTATTATATCTTACTGCAAGTAGACCTGATATAATGTTCAGTGTATGCATGTGTGCTAGATATCAATCAAATCCTAAGGAATCACACTTAATTGCGGTTAAGAGAATCTTTAAATACCTAATAGGAACAAAAACCATAGGCTTATGGTACTCTAAAGATTCGAGCATAAACCTAATAGGGTACATTGATTCAGACTTCGCTGGTTGCAAATTTGATAGAAAAAGCACCAGCGGGTCATGTCAATTCTTAGGAGAAAACTTAATTTCTTGGTTTAGCAAGAAACAAAACTCAGTTGCACTATCTACAGCTGAAGCCGAATATGTTGCTGCAGGAAGTTGTTGTGCTCAAATTTTGTGGATTAAACAACAACTTGAAGATTATGGCATTAAACAAGATAAAATTTTCATTAACTGTGATAATACAAGTGCCATTAATCTAACTAAAAATCCAATTCAGCACTCAAGAACTAAACACATTGAGATAAGACATCACTTCATAAGAGATCATGTACTGAATGGTGATGTGACACTTCAATTTGTTTGTACTGATGATCAACTTGCTAATATCTTCACAAAACCTTTGAGTGAAGATCGATTTTGCATACTTAGAAGAGGGTTAGGAGTGATTGATCCATTCTAGTGATACTCTCCTCTAATTCATAGATTTTGAGGATTAGTTTATGTTGGACATAGGATTTCTTATCTATGATCATCAAATCAGGTCTTAAATCCTAGATAAGCTCATAACTCTCTCTTTTGGCACAAGAATAACAATATTTTTGGTTGTGTGCCAGAGTTCGAGTCGACTCGGACATATCTTAGAGTCGACTCATGGGGGAGTCGACTCGCACATATTTGGAAGACGACTCGAGGTCGAGTCGACTCGGGACTTACCGGAGTCGACTCGAGGTCGGGAATCCGATTTTTAACCCTAATCGAAACGTTTATTCCTCACTTCTATTCACAACCGACACTGTTTCAAAACACTAGAGCCGTCTCCGACCTCGTCTCCGACCCATTTTAGGTCATCTCCGTCGAATTTTCTTCCATTTTTCTTGTTCTTCCCCCGTATTTAGGTCAAAAATGCCTAGGAAAGTCGTTGTCCCAAGCCGAAAGAGATCCCTCGCCGCGAGCGGCGCCGAGCGACAGTCAAAGGCTCGGAACGAACCCGCGAGGCCACCACCTCCGGTTCCTTCCCCGCCTAGGCCGGTTCCCTCGCGTCCGTGCGCCGGGAGGGCAGTCTCCATCGGGAGGAAAGTCGATTTTGACTTCCTCTCCCGGGAAGGCTTCACCCTAGGGCATCGTCTCAGGGCTCAAGGATTAGAGTTATTCTGTTCATTAGACCTCCCTACTTACCCGGGGTTAGTTAGGAAATTCTATGGGACTGTAGCCCGAGGTAGTGGTGGTATCCAGGGAACCGTAGCGGGTGTCCCTGTATTCATCTCGGAGGACTTCATTGCTCGAGTCCTCCATCTCTCGAGTGAGGGGATTGTTCCCACACACCCCTCCGATAGGACAGAGGCCCTTACGGCCATCTTAGGATGTCCACCTCAGTCCCCCATAGAGGAGGTGTTCGCAAATCAGCTTTCGGCTGAAATGCGGCTTCTCCTAAGTGTCATCTCTAGGACTCTCTTCCCCAAAATGGGTAGGTTTGATTTTATTTCAGAAAGAGACCTAGCACTGATGTTCTACATACTCCAGGACACTCCTATCAACTTTCCTAAACTCATCTACAAATATATCTGTGAACCCCTAGATAAGCCCACAATTTGCCTTTTTCTTGCTGTATTCATACTTAATTGACTTTTTTTCTGGTTGAGTCTCCCTTACGGTATGCTATTCACTCTCATCTTTAGGGAGTTAGAGGTTCCTATTCCTGAGGGGGAACCCTCTTGCTCACTGCGTAATACAAATCGCATGGGTGAGGGGACTCTCCATCGTATGGGCTTTCATAGAGTTGAGGGAGTCTGGGTACGGAGTGAAAGTGAATTCTAGGTTCTTCGGTGTTTTGCATGCTGAATTTTTTTTTTTTTTTTTGAAAACCATGGCTGAACCTGATCGGGTTGCCTACGTACCCCTTCATAAGGGGGATCAAGCCATACGTAGTTCTTTTTAAGTTTTAAAACACAGCGGAAAAACCGAATCAAACAATTTAATTCATGCATGCTTACAAGATCAAATCTAGAAATCAGCACCTTAAGAACACATAGGATTATGCCGGAATCGTTTAAACAATTATGCTAAAACTTTTATGCATGATTAACTATCAGATCTGAAACTTAAGAACTCTATTCCAATTAATCTCCGAATATCCATCGAATGGATTCTGGAGATATCTCCGTGAGGAGCCCCAAAAGAGGGTAAAACCTCGGGAAATTGGACCTAGACCTTGACACCATAATAAATGATTAATGCTAGATTAATACCTTTTATGATGGATGAAAGTTGTGAATCTGATTCTTGACTTCGCAGCCACGCACACGAATGGCCTCTACGAGAAGTACACGCGAAGTCCTGAAGGATCTTCTTCCACAACAGTGCTAGCAGCTGCAGAACACTTGAAAGCTGAAATCTGCCCGCCGGGATTCAATCAACTCTTGATCAATCGTCTTGAAGCAGATAGAGATGAGGTTTGTAAGGAAAGTAGAGGACTCAGATCTGATCTTGAATCTTCTAGATATTCATCCTGAAAACCCTATCTAAAATGGAGAAGAAGAGGAGGAGGAGGCGGGTGAGGAAGAAGGCTGCAATGGATGTGTTTTTGGTGCCCATGTTTGACCCCTTTTAATGGCCTCCGAATTTTCATTCAAAATTCGAAATTTATTTTTAGAAAACCTCTTTTAGTTGGCACATGCAAAGGAATAGGAACAACCCAAATCAGATCTCAACCAAATCTGATTTAAATTCAAATTTTAAACACATGTGCAAGAGGGAAGGAATTTGAAATCCATGCGGCAAGGTAAAACACTTCATAATTTCGAAATCACCTCTTGAAATTCGAATTTAATCCATTCAAAAACTCAGACGCCACCTTGGCTGATGGTTTGAGTGATTAAAATCATTTAACACATTGCTTAATGTTTGAATTTAAATTCAAATAACAAACAATGTCGCCATGTGTCAAGCAATGGGTCCATGTGCCATGCAATAAGTTTGGTTTATTTAAAATTCATGAAATCCAATTCCATGTCACCAATAATTGCCACATCATCTGAGCCTAATCCCCTTGGGTTGCACCTAATCAAATTTGGTCAAACCCGAATTAAAACAAAGCAATTTGGTTGAACCCGATCTAATCAGGTCAGACCCTGATTGAGCTCAAATTGAATCCAATTCAATTTTGGCTCATGCAAACTCAATCAAATTGAATTATTACTTTGTGTTGGACCTAATTCAATTAGGTCAATCCCCAATTAAGAACAAATTAATTTAAAATTAATTTGATCAGCTTAAGTTCTTTTTGGTTCTGACCTAATCCAATCAGGTCAAAACCCTGATTGAGCCCAAACTTGAATCCAATTCAATTTGGCTCATCCTTAGCACAATTACTCAATCAAATTGAGTTTATTAGTAATTTAATTACTAATTAATCCTTCAATAATTACTTTAATTATTTTATAAGATAATTTGCCAATCAAATTGACCAAATTATCCCTGAATGATTCTTAATCATTCATCAGCTTTCTTGATCAATCAGGAATCTTCTATGCGTGTGACCTCATAGGTTCGAACCTAAGCCGGTAGTATAGGAACAATTTTCTACACTAATCGATGTGACCATCTAGCAATGGTACCCGACGTCCGGATAGGTCGAATATATGCGAAGCAAATATTCTGGAACCCTGAACTATGGTTACTGTATAATTCAATCCCTTTGACTCCTAATGCCAGGATGACTTAGAGCTCACTGTCAACCCTATAATTAGTACATCCATTATGTGATTAACTTTAGATATCCCGTGACTCCTCACTGGGATTACCCTGGCCAAGGTTTTGCTAAATTAATCACCAGACATTATCTCCTGTTTTCAGGAGGGGTCAATTCCATCTTGACTCACAACTGACTACGCAAGTACTTGACTGCACCCAGTGACCTTCCGTCACTGAATTAGAAATTCAGGTAGTCCGGTACCAAAGTACAGTGAGTTGCTTGCTAGTCATAGGTTGCGGTCTCAGGTCAGAGGGCCAAACTTATACCCATATCCACTCGGAACATCTCTCGACAGTAGAGCGTTCCGAAATTGGTCACGTTTAGTGAAATGTACTTCTACACTTCACTTGTGTGGCATACCAGTGTCTCCACACTCCTTGGTTAAGAGGACAACCAACGTATATGTCACACAACGACCTAATCTCGATAATGTTGTCGTCCTAGTAACAACATATCATTTCGTCGCAAACAAGTTTAAGGACTCAAAGATAAATCCTCCTTTATCATAACATAAGTCCTAAGGACTTCATCATATAAGAGTTCATTTGAAGATGAAATGATGAATAATGCCAAATAACACTTTATTAATTTGTCAATTCATTTACAAAATTCAATCATCAATATGCTGACGATTGACATTTAGGATACAAATTCCAACAACTCCCACTTAGCCTAATGCCAATCGGCACAGTATTTAATACCCATCTTCGACTTGTGTTCGTCGAACTCTTTGATGCCGAGGACTTTGGTAAATGGGTCAGCCAGATTTTCTTTTGTGTCAATCTTCTGAATATCAATATCACCTCGATCGATGATCTCTCGAACCAGGTGGTAGCGACGTAGAATATGCTTGGTCCGCTGATGTGCTTTGGGTTCTCTTGCTTGAGCTATGGCCCCAGTATTGTCACAAAATACAGGCACTGGACCATCAATGGAGGGTGTCACTCCAAGCTCGGTGATGAACTTCCGCAACCATACAGCTTCCTTGGCGGCATCAGATGCTGCGATATATTCTGCTTCACATGTAGAATCTGCCACTGTATGCTGCTTGGAACTCTTCCAGCAGATGGCCCCACCCTTAAGAGTGAAGATATATCCTGATACGCTCTTGCTATCATCTTGATCTGACTGAAAACTTGAATCAGTATATCCCTCAAGTTTTAAGTCAGAATCACCATAGACAAGCCACTGATCTTTAGTATTTCTCAAATACTTAAGGATGGTTTTTACAATCTTCCAGTGGTTGCTACCTGGATCAGACTGGTATCTGCTCACTACTCCTAGTGAGTATGCCACGTCTGGTCTAGTACATGTCATGGCATACATTATAGATCCCACTGCCGAAGCATATGGAATTCTATCCATACTCTCTCTTTCTTGAGGGTTTGTCGGACAATCCCTTTTAGAGAGGTTAATTCCATGGCCCATCGGAAGATAGCCTTTCTTGGAATTAATCATACTGAACCTCTTCAGTATAGTATCAATGTATGTGGATTGGGATAATCCAAGCAATCTTCTAGATCTATCTCTATAGATCTTCATCCCTAGGATGTAAGATGCTTCTCGCAAATCCTTCATGGCAATTTGAGATGATAGCCAAACCTTTATTCCTTGTAATGCAGGAATGTCATTCCCGATTAAAAGAATGTCATCTACATACAAAATAAGGAATATAATAACTGAACCATTTGCCCATTTATAAATGCAAGGTTCCTCTTCATTCTTAATGAAGCCATATGTTTTGATTACCTTATCAAAACGTATATTCCAACTCCGTGAAGCTTGCTTTAATCCATAAATGGATTTTTGAAGCTTGCACACTTTAGACTCATCTGCAGATGTAAAACCTTCAGGTTGTATCATATACACTTTCTCTTCTAAATCTCCATTTAGAAATACGGTCTTTACATCCATTTGCTAGATTTCATAGTCTAAATGTGTTGCTATCGCAAGCACAATCCGAATGGACTTGAGCATTGCCACAGGAGAAAACGTCTCGTCATAGTCAATACCATAACGTTGACGATAACCCTTGGCAACCAAACGGGCTTTATAGGTCTCTACCTTTCCGTCTGCGCCCCGTTTCCTTTTGAATATCCACTTACACCCTATGGATTTAATTCCTTCGGGTGGGTCAACTAATGTCCAAACATCATTGACCTTCATGGATTCCATTTCGGATTGCATGGCTCCAAGCCATTTATCAGAGTCATACCTCTGCATTGCATCCATATATGTGATCGGATCCTCATCGTTTTCATCAAGTTCGATAGGATCCCCATCCCGGACCAAGAAACCGTAGTATCTGTCCGGCTGACGTGGTACTCTACCCGATCGCCTTAATGGTGCATCTAATATGGGTTCTGGATCTGATCTAATCAAATCCGACTCAACTGGTTCAGTAGATGGTGTCGGATCTTCTACATGTTGAACTTCTCTAAGCTCAACATTAGAGCTATTTGTTCCTTCACCAAGGAATTCCTTTTCTAAGAAAATTGCTCTATTGCTTACGAACAACTTTTGTTCTTCAGCAAAGTAGAAGTAATATCCTTTAGTTTCTTTAGGGTAACCAACAAAGAAACATTTGTCAGACTTGGGTTCAAGTTTGTCTGTCTTCAAACGTTTGATGTACGCCAGACACCCCCAAATCCTAAGGTGAGAGTGCATCGGCTTACGTCCAGTCCACATCTCATGTGGTGTTTTATTTACAGACTTACTTAGAACCTTATTTAGAATATAGCAGGCTGACTTAAGAGCATATCCCCAAAAGGATATGGGCAGATTAGCAAACCCCATCATGGATTGAACCATGTCTAACAGAGTTCGATTTCTCCTTTCTGACACCCCATTATATTGTGGTGTACCAGGAGGAGTCCATTGGGAGAGAATCCCATTTTCTCCTAGATATGTCAAAAATTCACTGGAGAGGTATTCACCTCCTCGATCTGATCGAAGAGTTTTAATACTCTTTCCAGTTTGTTTTTCTACTTCATTACGATATAATTTGAACATTTCAAATGATTCAGATTTATGTCTCATTAAATAGACATAACCATACCTAGAAAGGTCGTCTGTAAACGTAATGAAATATGAATACCCACCTCTAGCATCTGTGCTCATTGGCCCACATACATCAGAATGTACAAGGGTCAATAAATCACTGGCTCGTTCACCTTTTCCGGTAAAAGGTGATTTGGTCATTTTACCAAGAAGACATGATTCACAGGTTGTCAATGATTCACAATCATTAACATCAAGGATTTCCTCTTTACTTAACCTGTTCATCCTATTCTTGTTAATATGACCTAGCCTATGATGCCAAAGGTAGACATCCGTGACATTATCTATTCTAGGGCGCTTATTGGATTTATACATTACATGAACAGGCTGTGACAAAATGTAAATGCCATTACTCAGAATTCCATTCATTACAACAACACTATTCCAAATGACATTGCAATAATCCTTTTTTATTGATATTTCATAACCATTTTTGGCCAAAAGGCCTACAGAAATGATATTCAATAGAAAACTTGGACAATAGTGACAATCACTGAGGACATTTACATGAGAGCTGAATTCAAGTTTAAGAATTCCTAAAGCTAGAACTGGAACTGGTCTTCCATCTCCAACATTCAGGAACCTTTCTCATTCTTCAAACCTCTTACTGACTTGTAGCCCCTGCAACGAATTGCAAATATTAAAAGGACTACCGGTATCCAATACCTAGGTCGAATTATCACAAATAGAAAAATTGCAAGGTGTTATCATATAAGTACCTTGATTGGCAACTGATTGTCCACTTTTCTTAGGCCGGTTCGGATCGAGGGATGCAATGTAAAGAGGACAGTTCCTCTTCCAATGTCCTTGCTTCTTGCAGAAGAAGCACTCCGCCTTGCTCTGATCAGCCTTTTTATTCTTTTTCTGACTAGGCTGAGCATGGTGCACCTGTTTCTTTTGGATTTTATTTTTCTTTTTCCCTTTCTTAAAGGAGCGACCCTTGGATGGACCTCCCACTAAATTCACCGTCTTCTTAAGAAGTTGGTGATCATTCTCAAACGTCTGTAGTAACCCCAACAATTGGTGATAATTCACTACAGGTTTCGTCATACGAAAATGAGTGAGAAAAGGACGGTATGATCCAGGCAATGAGTTTAGTATGGCATCCTTCCCCAATTGATCATGAAGGGGAAAGCCAAGAGAGCTTAGACGCTCGATCAACTCTCATGTACAGTACATGATCAGTTACCGAGGTCCCATCTTTCATTCGGGCGCTGAAGATGGCACAACTAGTTTTGTGCCTCTCAACGTCGTCAGGAACGCCGAATGATTCATTCAACACTTGAATGATATCTTCCGGCTGCGTATTCTCAAAACGCCTACTAAACTCATCACTCATTGCTGCCAACATGATGCATCGAATAGTGATCCGGTCACTGAGCCACTTCTGATAAGTGTCTCTGGCCGATCTTGATGCATTAGCAGTGGGCTGCTCAGGTGCTTGATCCGTTATCACATAAAGGATCCTCTCATGCTCTAGCACTATTTTCAGTTTTCTATGCCAATTATTGAAATTTGGACCAGTCAACTTGTCATTGTCCAACAATGAGCGAAGTGATAAATTAGTGGCCATTTCTGCATAAAAAGAAAATTTGGCTATTAGTATATGAATTGACTAAACACAGTAGAGTTGGACTTTAGTCTAAAGATATTCCCACTATTTTATACAAATTGGTAGCCTCTACCTCTAATTCGAAAAATTACTCCTAATTCTTTAGTGGGCACTAGAACCCAATAGATCCGATATAGGCCCGAGTGTGGCTCGGCCAACCCATATGCACCTATTGGTAGGTTCTTAACCAATTGCTTCACCAAGCAACTTCTAGTGATGATTTTGCCCTAGGTTTTCCGGCAGGCATGTGGCGCCTCCACCGAATACCCTAGTCAGATCCAACAATTAAATGATAGGGTTAAGTCTAATCAACTAATAGACGACCAAGCCCGAGTGTGGCTCGGCTCACCTGACCGCCTATTGAAGGTACACTTAACTCATCATATATTGAATGACAATTCCAATGCTTGATAAGTACCAGGCGTGTGGCGCCTCCAATAATTATCAAAACATTGGACCTATTATCACCCAACTTAATGGGAGGCTATGACCTAGTTATCTCCATAACCATTTCATTTTAAGGACCTAATAATTTTAGAGGATTTCATAATTAGGATAGATGAGAAGATCCGGTTAGTCTAATTTCTCCCACTGACTTCACCAAATCAGATTAGACTCAAACCGGTTAAGGAGACACCTAAATCAGTCATACTGATTTTCCTTAAGGCATGGGCTAACTCAAATCATTAAGTGATCCAATCAAAATGTGATTGACCATGTCGGCCAGGTAAGTGAGATCGGTGGAAGGGATATGCCATTAACTCGACAAAGACGAATCAGTGCGAGTAGCTCCCAATTAAAAACCACCGGTCAAAACTGCCAAACTTACCTTAGACACCGACTGGTTAATCAATTTTGATTTGATTACTCAAATGACTCGGGCTACACCTCTGAGCCTAAATCAAGTTCCATCTTGGTCTAATCAAAGACATGGAATTGATCAATCTACAACTATTGTATTTAACCTAGAGTTTCCTTGACCTAATCTAGTTACTACTTAATTAGATTTGATCAATTAACTCTAATTAGACCATGTTTGATTCTAACCTTAGGTCTAACCCAATCCTAAGAACTTGATTCAAGCTAACCCATATGCCCAAAGAATTATGCAATGTCAATTAATTGAGTTACAATTCTATTTCATAACACTTAATTCTCAATTAAGTTTAGACTTATGAAAGTTTTGATCATTGCATATTTCTTTTTAATTACATATTAATTACAATCTTTCAGTTCTTAAAATACATTTTCAGATCTGAGTTTTTGTAATTAATCACATGTAATCAGATTTAATTCATGTTTAAGTCATTATGTTTTATGTTCATGCATCACATATACATAACAACATGAATTAATACAAACAACATACATCTTATGTATTTGTTTTTTTACTTTTATTTTAAGATCTGATTTGTTCATTAAAATCAGAGATCATATGAATCATAAACTTTATTTAGATCTAATCTAAATAATATTATGATTTCAGATTTATTCATGTTACTAATCTTAACACAAACATGCATCATTTGCATCCAAAAATTCAGATCTACTTAATCATGCATAATCAGCAATTAAATCAATCATAAAAAGCACTTTAGATCTAATCTAAACATGTTAATGATTTCAGATTTAATTGCAAGAATTAAAACATAAAAGTTTAAACATAAACCTGGCTCTGATACCACTAAAAGTGAATCCTAGGTTCTTCGGTGTTTTGCATGCTGAATTTTTTTTTTTTTTTGAAAACCATGGCTGAACCTGATCGGGTTGCCTACGTACCCCTTCATAAGGGGGATCAAGCCATACGTAGTTCTTTTTAAGTTTTAAAACACAGCGAAAAAACCGAATCAAACAATTTAATTCATGCATGCTTACAAGATCAAATCTAGAAATCAGCACCTTAAGAACACATAGGATTATGCCGGAATCGTTTAAACAATTATGCTAAAACTTTTATGCGTGATTAACTATCAGATCTGAAACTTAAGAACTCTATTCCAATTAATCTCTGAATATCCATCGAATGGATTCTGGAGATATCTCCGTGAGGAGCCCCAAAAGAGGGTAAAACCTCGGGGAATTGGACCTAGACCTTGACACCATAATAAATGATTAATGCTAGATTAATACCTTTTATGATGGATGAAAGTTGTGAATCTGATTCTTGACTTCGCAGCCACGCACACGAATGGCCTCTACGAGAAGTACACGCGAAGTCCTGAAGGATCTTCTTCCGCAACAGTGCTAGCAGCTGCAGAACACTTGAAAGCTGAAATCTGCCCGCCGGGATTCAATCAACTCTTGATCAATCGTCTTGAAGCAGATAGAGATGAGGTTTGTAAGAAAAGTAGAGGACTCAGATCTGATCTTGAATCTTCTAGATATTCATCCTGAAAACCCTATCTAAAATGGAGAAGAAGAGGAGGAGGAGGCGGGTGAGGAAGAAGGCTGCAATGGATGTGTTTTTGGTGCCCATGTTTGACCCCTTTTAATGGCCTCCGAATTTTCATTCAAAATTCGAAATTTATTTTCAGAAAACCTCTTTTAGTTGGCACATGCAAAGAAATAGGAACAACCCAAATCAGATCTCAACCAAATCTGATTTAAATTCAAATTTTAAACACATGTGCAAGAGGGAAGGAATTTGAAATCCATGCGGCAAGGTAAAACACTTCATAATTTCGAAATCACCTCTTGAAATTCGAATTTAATCCATTCAAAAACTCAGACGCCACCTTGGCTGATGGTTTGAGTGATTAAAATCATTTAACACATTGCTTAATATTTGAATTTAAATTCAAATAACAAACAATGTCGCCATGTGTCAAGCAATGGGTCCATGTGCCATGCAATAATTTTGGTTTATTTAAAATTCATGAAATCCAATTCCATGTCACCAATAATTGCCACATCATCTGAGCCTAATCCCCTTGGGTTGCACCTAATCAAATTTGGTCAAACCCGAATTAAAACAAAGCAATTTGGTTGAACCCAATCTAATCAGGTCAGACCCTGATTGAGCTCAAATTGAATCCAATTCAATTTTGGCTCATGCAAACTCAATCAAATTGAATTATTACTTTGTGTTGGACCTAATTCAATTAGGTCAATCCCCAATTAAGAACAAATTAGTTTAAAATTAATTTGATCAGCTTAAGTCCTTTTTGGTTCTGACCTAATCCAATCAGGTCAAAACCCTGATTGAGCCCAAACTTGAATCCAATTCAATTTGGCTCATCCTTAGCACAATTACTCAATCAAATTGAGTTTATTAGTAATTTAATTACTAATTAATCCTTCAATAATTATTTTAATTATTTTATAAGATAATTTGCCAATCAAATTGACCAAATTACCCCTGAATGATTCTTAATCATTCATCAGCTTTCTTGATCAATCAGGAATCTTCTATGCGTGTGACCTCATAGGTTCGAACCTAAGCCGGTAGATAGGAACAATTTTCTACACTAATCGATGTGACCATCTAGCAATGGTACCCGACGTCGGGCTAGGTCGAATATATGCGAAGCAAATATTCTGGAACCCTGAACTATGGTTACTGTATAATTCAATCCCTTTGACTCCTAATGCCAGGATGACTTAGAGCTCACTGTCAACCCTATAATTAGTACATCCATTATGTGATTAACTTTAGATATCCCGTGACTCCTCACTGGGATTACCCTGGCCAAGGTTTTGCTAAATTAATCACCAGACATTATCTCCTATTTTCAGGAGGGGTCAATTCCATCTTGACTCACAACTGACTACGCAAGTACTTGACTGCACCCAGTGACCTTCCGTCACTGAATTAGAAATTCAGGTAGTCCGGTACCAAAGTACAGTGAGTTGCTTGCTAGTCACAGGTTGCGGTCTCAGGTCAGAGGGCCAAACTTATACCCATATCCACTCGGAACATCTCTCGACAGTAGAGCGTTCCGGAATTGGTCACGTTTAGTGAAATGTACTTCTACACTTCACTTGTGTGGCATACCAGTGTCTCCACACTCCTTGGTTAAGAGGACAACCAACGTATATGTCACACAACGACCTAATCTCGATAATGTTGTCGTCCTAGTAACAACATATCATTTCGTCGCAAACAAGTTTAAGGACTCAAAGATAAATCCTCCCTTATCATAACATAAGTTCTAAGGACTTCATCATATAAGAGTTCATTTGAAGATGAAATGATGAATAATGCCAAATAACACTTTATTAATTTGTCAATTCATTTACAAAATTCAATCATCAATATGCTGACGATTGACATTTAGGATACAAATTCCAACACGGAGACCATCCACTACCACACCATCTGACCCTACCACTCACCACTCCCCTAGCCCTGACCATGACATAGCTCCTCCCACCTTTCCTTCCACCTCTGCTCCTACCTATATTGAGCCCTCCACCTCCACTGCCCCACCTTCTCAGCAGCAGCCCTTGGAGGTTCGGATATCCTCTGAGCAGCTCCGAGAGTTGAGGCAGGAGATAGTGAGGGAGTTGAGGGATGATCTCCTGAGAGAGCTACGAGGTTCTCAGAGTGCTCCCTCCACAGATTTAGTCCCCTCCTTGGCAGCCGTGACCGAGATGATTGCACACCTGAAGGAGGAAATCTACAACATAAGGAGCCTTGTTCAAGCTCAATTCTGGAACATTAGCGATGTAAAAGATGACACAAGGGAGATGCGAGACAGCATCAGAATTGAGCTAGGTAGCCAGACTCAGGGAGCAGAGAGACTAGCAAATGTCTTGATCTCCAAGCTTGACACCCTCCAAGAAAGTGTGACCCAGCTCACCACGATACAGTCTAGTGCCACCTCGGAGATCATCGAGCAGCTAGGGAACATCTCTGAGAGGATAAACTTAGTCATGCAAATGAGTAGACTGAAAACGGGAGCCACATCCTCCACTACAAAGAAGAATTAGTGTATTTTTATCTGTTTTTGTGATGTACAGTCCCTTGAGGACTTCTTTTGATATGTGATCACACTTGTACTCAAATTTGAATTTAATACAATGAGTAGAAATTTCCTTTCAAAATTGTGCATTCTTGAGTTCTTGTACTTTTCTGTGCTTGCTGCCTTTTTGCTATGATGACAAAAAGGGGAAAAAAATATATTGAATTGAAATGTAAAGGGAATCAATAAAAAGAAAATTCTTAAAGCACAAAGTAATTTGTTCTAAGTGGATTCGATACCTCGAGGCTCATTATCTCTCTGTTGGGGCTCCTAAAGGAGTAATCTCCAGAATCCATTCAAGGGATATTCGGAGATTAGTTGAATCATACTCAAGAACAAATTGGCAGATTTTCCCTCTAAAACCAAAAATTTAAGCTCAAAAGCTTCAAGACATTAAAAGAAAATTCAGAGAATCTAAACAAAATTGAATGCATATGTTGAGGGGAAGAATCTGAAATCTTAAGAAAGCAAATTCATTAAACACATATAAGCCAAACAATTGATTGCATGACATGAAGGCTTATATAATTCCAAATGAAAGGGGGAGCTTTAACTTCAGGATTTACTGTTTCACACCTTTCAATTTTGGATAAATTAAATGACTAGACACTTGAATTCATTTCAAAACTTTATTATAAATCTTCTTTTGGTTGAGCAATTCACTTTACAAATACTCAATGTTTTGTCATCATCAAAAAGGGGGAGATTGTGGAGTGATTGATTATAACCCTATTTGATTTTGATGAGCTCAAAGCATTTGAGTATATCTTATGTTATACTAATGAATTCAATCTAGTATTCCAGCCAAATATTTGTGAATTTATGTTTAATTATCTCTAGCCTTGGTTCAATACATTTTGGCTAAGTATGGAACTCAGTTTGAACCAAAGTCTGGAACGCGAGTCGACTCCAGAAGATTTTGAGTCGACTCCAAGTATTTCAGACATTTTGGCACAGACTCGAGTCGACTCCGACACATTACGAGTCGACTCCGACTGAGAACAAATAACAGGATAGAAAGATGAATCTCAGACCCTGTCACCGAGTCGACTCCTGAAGAATTCGAGTCGACTCCGATGCTTGCCGAGTCGACCCCCGATAGTTCCGAGTCGACTCCAAGAAATAACAGACAGAAAGACAGAGAATATGTTTTGGACTCTGAGAACCGAGTCGACTCCAGAAGAACTCGAGTCGACTCCAACGGTTGGCGAGTCGACTCCAAAGAAAGCCGAGTCGACTCTCAGAGGAATGGAAGACTAAAAGTCAGAGAGCCAACTTCGGTCTCTGAGAGCCGAGTCGACTCCCGCAAAGTCCGAGTCGACTCCGAGGTAGTTCAACTTCAACGACAGAAGAGCAGTTTTTCCGTCTCTGAGAGCCGAGTTGACTCCAACAAAGTACGAGTCGACTCCGAGGCAGTTCAACTCAAAACACAGAGAAACAGTTTTCGGATCCTGAGAGCCGAGCCGACTCCAAGTACTCCCGAGTCGACTCCCAAGTCAGCCGAGTCGACCCCAACAAAATCCGAGTCGACTCAGAGGCAGTTCAACTCCAAACACAGAGGATCAGTTTTCGGACTTTGAGAGCCGAGTCGACTCCAAGATGATCCGAGTCGACTCGAGAAA
Source organism: Phoenix dactylifera (assembly GCF_009389715.1). NCBI lineage: Eukaryota > Viridiplantae > Streptophyta > Magnoliopsida > Arecales > Arecaceae > Phoenix > Phoenix dactylifera. The sequence continues at coordinate 17,065 of NW_024068534.1, read as the reverse complement.
GAAATACAGAAAAACAGATCTCTGAAATCCTGAGAACGAGTCGTCTTCGGAGGGCCGAGTCATCTCCAGACATTGGCGAGTCGACTCCAGGGTTGGCCGAGTCGACTCCAGAACGGGACAGCACTTTAATTCAAGTCCTGAACAGTGGGCGAGTCGTCTCCAGTAAAGCATGAGTCGACTCCAGTAATAGCCGAGTCGACTCCGATCCCAACGGACACTGTATCAGGAGTTGCAGATTGTGCAGAACGGCCCTAAAAGTGAGTCTAACGGATAGTTTTCTATGAGGATTGCTTAAATAGCCAGATTGAACAGTAATAGACACCAAGTAAGAGACTCCATTCAAAGAAAAAGGGATTTTCCACCTACCAAAACCTCTCTAGAGTAAATACAAGAGAAAGAAGGAAGAAGTGCATTGAAGTCCATCCTCCAAATGTCTTCCTCGCATTCAAGGCTCCCCTTCTGATAGCAAATCTTCAGCACATTCAAGAGAAGTTGCAGAGTTTGAGAAGCCCCTTTCTCCACATCCAAAAATCTGTTTGAGGGCTTCTAACTCTTCTTTGTTCATATTGTTTATTGTGGAGTGATTGATTAAAACCCTATTTGATTTTGATGAGCTCAAAGCATTTGAGTATATTTCTTGTTTACTAATGAATTCAATTAAGTGTTTCAGTAAAAATCTTGTCTAAGTGTCTCAAGACTTGGTTCATAATTTTTGGATAAGTTAAGAAGTCAGCTTGAACCAAAGTCTGAGACTCGAGTCGACTCCAGAGTATCACGAGTCGACTCCAAGCGTATCAAGTTCACTGGCACGGGCTCGAGTCGACTCCCGATCTGTACGAGTCGACTCCGACTGAGAACAGACAGACGAACAGAAAGCTTCAACTCAGAACCTGTCAACGAGTCGACTCCCGAAGTGCGCGAGTCGACTCCGATGTTCACCGAGTCGACTCCAGGGTAGTAAGAGTCGACTCCAAGAGGAATACAAAGAAAAAGTCAGAGAGCAGTTTTCGGGTCTGAGATTCGAGTCGACTCCAGTGGAACGCGAGTCGACTCCGATGGTTGGCAGGTCGACTCCAAAGACAGCAAGAGTCGACTCTCAGCAGTACACAAAGAAAAAGTCAGAGGGCAGATTTTGGACTCTGAGATTCGAGTCGACTCCCGCATTACGCGAGTCGACTCCGAGACTCCGCGACCACAAAGAAGACAGAAGACCAAGTTACTGCCTCTGAGATTCGAGTCGACTCCCAGACAGCTAGAGTCGACTCCAAGGCAGCTTCACATCAAAAGGGCAGAAGACCAAGTTTCGGAAACTGAGAGCCGAGTCGACTCCGAGGAAGCTCGAGTCGACTCCAAGACTGGACGAGCCAAAAGACAGAAGATAGGGAGTTCGGGCTCTGAGCGCCGAGTCGACTCCCAGGACAGTCGAGTCGACTCGAGTGGACCAAATTCAAAAATACGTCCACGGACTTCATGGGATGAGCCGACTCCGAGAAAGCCAAGTCAGCTCCAAAAGTTGGCGAGTCGACTCTAGGTCAAGACGAGTCGACTCCCAGTCTCGAAGGCAACTTTAATTCAAATCTGGAACAGTTGCCGAGTCGACTCCGGAAAAGTATGAGTCGACTCCCGCTACAGCCGAGTCGACTCCTGATCGCGCGAGTCGACTCTAACCCACCAACGGACACATTGTCAGGCTGCACAGAGTGTGCAGAACGGGCAGAAAAAGCTCTCTAACGGCTAGTTTCCGTGGGGGTTGGTTTAAATAGCCACAGAGGACTGTAGCAAGGTAGAGAACAACCATTCCACTCCAAGTAATCAAGCTTTCAATCTCTGCAACTTGTTCTTCAACGAAAAAGAGGGAAGAGCAGCATTAACTGCATCCACCTACTTCTTCCCAACATTGAAAGAGCCTTCTCCTGCATTCAAGTCGACTACACATTCAAGAGGAGACCCAAAGTTCAAGAAGCCCTTCCTCTTCTCCAACTTAAAAGCGTTTGAGGGCTCTTAACTTCGTTATTGTTCATATTGCCATTTATCTGCTTTTGAGAAGCTGTATTTTTCTGTTTGTCTCTTTTATCTACACCTTTGTCTTTGCTTGGTTCAATCGGGGCATTGAATCAAGAGTATTGAGGTTGGTTGGTGAGCCGAGTGTAAAACCAACGTGTAAGGGTTCGATTGTGATCCCGGAAAAACAATCGGGGTTGGTTCTAGTCGGTGAGCCTGGGAAAACCGACCGAGTTCGTTGTGAGCTCGTAAAACAACAAGTTTGGTTGTGAGCTTGGAAAACAACCGGCTGTAATCCAAGGGGTTATAGTGAATTCCCAAGAGAGACTTGGGGAGTGGACGTAGGAGCAAGGGTTAGCTCCGAACCACTATAAAAGCTTTGTGTTTGTGATTGCTTGTCTCTTACCATTACTCTCATTTCATACACATCACAGCAACTAATTAATCATCTTGTAAAAAGCATTAATTAGTCACCCACAAACGCTTTAATAGTTAAAATTATTTTAAAACCCAATTCACCCCCCCTCTTGGGTTGTCTATCTGGGCAACAAGTGGTATCAGAGCCTAAACTCTTCCACCCAAGAGTAAAAGATCAAAATGACAACCCCATTTGGATCTTCCCACATTGAGGGTCAGTCCACCCAAAGACCCCCATTCTTTAATGGATCCGACTACTCATATTGGAAGGCTAGGATGAGAATATTCATCCAAGCCCAAGACTATGAGATGTGGACCATTGTAGTAAATGGGCCATACATCCCATCCATATATGTAGAGGGTGTCACGGTACCCAAACTAGAAAAGGATTGGGATGAACATGACATGAGGAAGGCACAACTAAACTCTAAAGCTATGAATGTGCTTTATTGTGCCTTAGATAGAAATGAATTTAATAGGGTCTCTACTTGCAATTCTGCAAAAGAGATTTGGGACAGACTTGAAGTGACCCATGAGGGCACGAATCAAGTCAAAGAATCCAAAATAAATATTTTGGTTCATAAATATGAACTATTTAAAATGGATTCTAATGAAACAATTACATGCATGTTTACTAGGTTTACTGACATTGTCAATGGCCTAAAAAGCCTTGGCAAGAACTATACTAACAGTGAGCTTGTCAGGAAAATCCTTCGGTGTCTACCAAGGTCATGGGAAGCTAAAGTGACCGCAATCCAAGAGGCCAAGGACCTTAACAAATTACCACTTGAGGAGCTTCTTGGATCCCTAATGACGCACGAGCTAACCATGAAACAACACAACGAGGAAGAGTCCTCCCATAAGAAAAAGGTAATAGCTCTAAAATCTACTTCATCTAACAAGGACTTATCTTGCAGTAGCAGCAGTGAAGAAGAAGAACATGAGGATGATGATGGTGAGGCACTTCTTGTGCGCAAATTCGGAAAATTCATCAGCCACAAGAAGTCCTATCATCAAAGGAGAGGCCCCTCAAATTCCTACCGCAAGGACAAAGGTAAGGAAAGGAAAAATGAGGGGATTGGCTGTTACGAGTGCAAGAAGCCGGGCCACATAAGAGCTGAGTGCCCTTTACTGAAGAAGGGGAGCAAGTACAAGAAGAAGAAGGCTCTTGTCACGACACCATCCGACTCAGACTCATCATCCTCTTCATCGGATGAGGAACAAGAGGAAAAGGCCAATTTCTGCTTCATGGCCAATGGAAATGAGGTAATGCTCGAATCGCCTTTAGATTTTACTTTTGATGAGCTTTATGATGCCTTTAATGAACTAATGATTGAATATAAGGCTATAAATGTTAAAAACAGAGAATTAAAAGTAACTAACCAAACTTATATCCGTAAGTATGATTCATTAGTTAAGGATAAGAATTTAATCACCAAAGAAAATATAGATCTTAAGACAAGCAACCAACTTTTAACTCAAAAGACTAATACCTTAACTAAGGATAATGAAAAACTAACTAAGGAACTCTCAGAACTTAAAAACCATAAACAAATCTTAAACAAGGATCTCACAAAAGAACTAAATGATCTAAAGGCAGAAAATCAAACACTAACCAAAGAACTTAACAAATACAAACCCTTAGTTGAAAAATTTACATATAGCTCAGAAAAATTGAATATGATACTAAATAGTCAACGAGCAGTATTTAATAAAGCGGGTTTAGGATATCAACCAAGAAATAAACAAAAACTTCTTAGTAACTTCTTTGTTAAAGCTGGAGAAAGTAAAACTAAGAAAATAACCTGCTTTTGTTGTGGAACTATAGGTCATAAAGCAAATGTGTGTAATTTTAGGAAAGGTAAAACAAAAAGAAAAATTAAAAGGGTATGGGTTCCAAAAGGAACCAACTTGACTAACCATGAAGGACCCAAGAAAACTTGGGTACCTAAGATGACATGATTTGCTTGTGTAGGAGTGTCTTGCAGCCAAGGTCAACAAAAACTGCTGGTATTTGGATAGTGGCTGCTCAAGACACATGACGGGTGATAAGGATCAATTTTTCACCCTTGAAGCTAAGAAGGGAGGTGCTGTGACTTTTGGAGACAACAACCAAGGTCACATCATTGGTATTGGTAAAGTTCAAATCACCCCTTCTACTTTTATTGATAATGTTAGATATGTTGATGGTCTTAAGCATAACTTGTTAAGCATTAGTCAATTATGTGATAAAGGGTATGATGTTATGTTTAAACCATCACTATGCATTATAACAAACCCTAATGACAATAGTTTAGTCTTTAAAGGAATTAGACGTGGAAATGTATATGTTGTAGACCTTGAAGATCTTGCAAAACATAACCAATGTTTAGTTGTTAATGAAACTAAAGATAATGATGCTAGTTGGTTATGGCACCGTAAGTTAGGTCATGCAAGCATGGACACAATAACTAAACTAGTTAAAAGAGATTCCGTGATAGGTTTGCCAAAATTAAAATTTGAAAAGAATAAAATATGTGAAGCATGTCAATTTGGCAAACAATCTAGGAACTCATTTAAATCCATAAAATGTGTCTCTACCTCTAGACCTCTAGAATTATTACACATGGACCTATTCGGACCAACTAGAACAACAAGCCTAGATGGAAATAAATATGGTCTAGTTATTGTAGATGATTATTCTAGGTACACTTGGGTTATGTTCTTAGCACATAAAGATCAAGCTTTTTCAGTATTTAAAAAGTTTCATAAGGAAGTAACCAATGCTAGAGATACTTCAGTAATAGCCATTAGAAGTGACCATGGTACCGAATTTGAAAATCAGTTATTCAATGAGTTTTGTAGTAAAAAGGGAATAACTCATAATTTTTCTGCACCTAGGACACCACAACAAAATGGAGTTGTGGAGAGGAAAAATAGAACTCTAGAGGAAATGGCTAGAACTATGTTATGTGAAAGTAACCTCCCTAAGTACTTTTGGGGAGAAGCCATTAATACTTCTTGTCATATATTAAATAGAGTTTTATTAAGACCCATTATAAAGAAAACACCTTATGAACTTTGGAAAAACAGAAAACCAAAGGTAAACTACTTTCATGTTTTTGGATGTAGGTGTTTTGTTCATAATAATGGGAAAGATAATCTAGGTAAATTTGACTCTAAATCTGATGAGGGCATATTCTTAGGTTACTCTACAACTAGTAAAGCCTATAGAGTCTTTAATAAAAGAACCCTAGTTATAGAAGAATCTATACATATTGTATTTGATGATTCTAGTGACATCTCTTAAGGAAAAATATCCCGCAAAATCCGATAAAATCGGATGCCAGGTCAGAAAATCAGTTTTAAAATTTTATCTATTTATTTATAACAGGTATAAATAAATAACATAACTATATTATGTTTACCATACCTCGATCCCGCAGCGGAAGATGGTCAAGGTACTCAGGAACAGAATCTGGTACAGGGCCAAGTGCTGGATCAGATACTGGATCAGATGCTAGATCTGGTACTGGATCGGGAACTGGATCTGGAACTGGATCTGGTGCCGGATCTGGTACTGATGGATCTGGTGCTATGCGAGGCCCGGATGTACGGACCCTCTACTTCACACGCACGCCAAGAAATGCAGGAAGGTAGGATGATGTCTGTATAGTGCAAAAACCCTTTTTGCAAATAAACCCCTGGAAGAAAAGAATTTCAAAAATTCTTTCTTCCCCTTTTTTTTTTTCTTTTCTTTCTTTTCCTCTTTCTTCCCGTTTCCTTTTCCTCTCTTTTCAAGCTACTCAAAGATCACGAATCTCCCCTCTCCCCAGATAAAATCTCTAGCACAGAATGAAGAGAAAGCTAGCCTATTTATAGGCAAAGACAAGACTGAACCAGGGAAGAGAAAACGCCAAAAGGGAAGAGTGAACGCCAAACGATTCATGATTTTATTGAATTTTTTTAACCGTTTGATTTCAATTAAATCAGTCCTATGTTAAAGAGGTTTCAAAACCGAAGAGACACGTCTCTTCGGATCTTCAAATGGTAGCCGAAAGAGGGAAGATCAAGCGGCCTTCGATGTGTTCGGAAGAAGAAGAAGAACGCGGTCCATGGGAGAATATTTGCAGAGAAATTGGTCCATGGACCGAGGAAGAAACCAGAACTAAACCGTGTCATTCAATTTGAGGGGCAAACACGTAAATTTCCAGACTTGACTTAAATGGGTTAATTCAAATGGGCTGAATCAAATGGGCTTGGGTCCATCATTGGTTCTAAACCAAATTGAAGACCAATTTGAAAGGTTTTGGATCCGGAAAAATTCCACATGAATCTGATTCATGTGAACTCCAATTAGTTCAATTTTTGGATCAATCCAAGTCACACTTGGACTAGAATAAATATGGAATAAATTCTAATAAAATCATCATGAAGCCCAATTACATTCATTTGAATCCAATTCAAAAACAAACTCAACAAATGAGTCCAAATCAATTTCAATTACATTAATTGAAACTTGATTAAGCCAGAATACAGACATAATTAAATACACATCCATGAAATTCAGTATGTACCTCATGTTCAGTGCTAGCTGAACATAGACAAAATCAAATCTCAAATGACCCACAATTTAATTCTCAATTAAATTGGATCAAGTCCTTCCTACTTAACTTGACTTATGTGCGTGACTCCGATAGGTTCGAACACTAAGCCGGTAGTACATGGACTACTCCATGCACTAATCGAGGTGACCATCTAGCAATGATACCCGACGTCCGGATAGGTCGAATATGCAAAGCAACATTCAAGAACCTAGACGTATGGTTGTTGCATAATTCATCCCTATGACCTTCGATGCTCAAGATGACCTCAGAGTGGACTGTCGACCTCTGGGTCCGGTCATCCATAGTGTATTTCAAATAATCAAATCAAGTGACCTATCACTTGGTTTACCCTGGCCAAGGTTTTACTGAATTGAAATACAATGAGACATCAACTCCTAAAATCTGAAGCGGTCAATCCCATCTTGACTCATACACAGACTTCGCGAGTACTTGACTGCACCCAGCATCCTTCCGATCCCTGAATTAGAAATTCAGGTCATCCAGTGCCTAAGTACAGTGAGTTGCTTGCAAGTCACCGTGACAGTCTCAGGTCTAAGGGGTACTTATGCCCATACGTTTTACGAGCTAACTCCCGACAGTGGAGTGCTACTCAGGTGAGTCACTATTCAGTGACGATGTACTCCTTCATCTCACCTGTATGCCATACAGTGTCTCCACACTCCTTGGTTTAAGAGGACAACCAACTAAATGGCACACAACGACCTATACTTGACATAGCTATCGTCCAATTGACAGCTCGTCATTTGGTCGCGAACTGGTTCAAGGACTAAATGATAAAACCTCTTTTATCCACTAAATTAGTCCTAAGGACTTCATCACAATACACAGGAGTTCAATTTGACGATGCAACACTTGTGATGAATAGAAAATTGCCAGAATAAATTTTTATTCATTTTAATAAAACATATACATAATTCAATTTCTTACAATTAAAAAATTGGCTTTGGGACACAATTCCCAACAACTCCCACTTGAACTAAAGTCAATTTGTACAGTATCTAATACCCATCTTCGATTTGTGATAATCGAACTCCTTTACAGAAAGGGCTTTAGTGAATGGGTCAGCTAGGTTCTCCTTTCCATCGATCTTTTGAAGATTGACGTCACCTCGTTCCACGATCTCTCGTACAAGGTGGTAGCGACGCAGAATGTTTTTGGTTCTATGGTGGGACTTTGGCTCCTTTGCTTGTGCAATGGCTCCAGTATTGTCACAATACAAAAGAACTGGACCATTAATTGAGGGAGCAACACCAAGTTGATTTACAAACTTCTTGATCCAAACAGCTTCCTTTGCCGCATCTGATGCAGCAACATACTCTGCTTCGCATACGGAATCGGCTACTGAATGCTGCTTGGAACTTTTCCAGCAGACTGCTCCTCCATTCAGGGTAAACACAAATCCTGACATACTCTTACTATCATCATGGTCTGACTGAAAACTAGAGTCTGTAAACCCCACAAGTTTTAAGTCGGATTCTCCATAGATTAACCATTGGTCCTTAGTATTTCTCAAATACTTAAGGATGGTTTTCACCACCTTCCAATGGTTCTCACCCAGATTAGACTGATACCTACTCGCTACTGCTAGTGAGTAAGCAACGTCCGGTCTTGTACATGTCATGGCGTACATGATAGAACCTACTGCAAAAGCATATGGGATTCTACTCATACGCTCTCTTTCTTCGGAAGTTGTCGGACAATCTTTCTTAGAGAGAGAAATTCCTTGGCCTATCGGAAGATAGCCCTTCTTGGAATGCTCCATGTTGAACCGCTTCAACATAGTGTCGATGGATTGGGATAATCCAAGCAACCTCTTAGATCTATCTCTATAGATTTTCATCCCTAGGATGTAGGATGCTTCTCCCAGATCCTTCATGGAGAACTGTGATGACAGCCAGAGTTTCACATTTTGTAATGCAGGAATGTCATTCCCAATTAAGAGAATGTCATCCACATACAAGACAAGGAATGTGATCACTGAACCGTTAGCCCACTTGTAAACACAAGGTTCTTCTTCGTTCTTAACGAAGCCATACGTTTTGATAGTTTTATCGAAACGTATGTTCCAACTTCGAGAAGCTTGCTTAAGTCCATAAATGGACTTTTGCAGCTTGCATACTTTGGACTCGTCTGTGGATATGAAACCCTCAGGTTGTATCATATACACCTCTTCTTCCAGCTCTCCATTTAGAAAAGCTGTTTTCACATCCATTTGCCAGATTTCATAATCCATATATGCTGCTATAGCTAGCATGATCCGAATAGATTTTAGCATTGCCACAGGGGAAAAAGTCTCGTCATAATCGATACCATAACGTTGACGATACCCCTTGGCAACCAGACGGGCTTTATAGGTCTCCACCTTTCCGTCTGCGCCTCTCTTTTTTTTGAAGATCCATTTGCACCCTATGGGTTTTATCCCTTCGGGTGGATCAACTAGTATCCATACACTATTGATTTCCATGGATTCCATTTCGGATCTCATGGCGTTAAGCCATAACTCAGAGTCGGACCTCTGCATATCATCCATATAGGTGATCGGATCCTCATTGTTCTCATCGAGCTCAATGGGATCTGCGTCTTGGACCAAGAAACCATAGTATCTATCCACTTGACGCAGTACTCTACCTGATCGCCTTAATGGTGCTTCTACATTGGGCTTCGGGTTTGATCTAATTGAATCCGGTTCTGTGGGTTCAGTAGATTGTGTTAAATCTTCCACCTGCTGAACTTCACTAAGTTCAACCTTAGAGGCAACAATTCCTTCACTAAGAAATTCCCTTTCCAAAAAGGTTGCCTTAAGTCCTACGAACACCTTTTGTTCATTAGGAAGGTAGAAGTAATAACCCCTAGTTTCCTTGGGGTACCCTACAAAATAACACTTATCGGACCTAGGACCAAATTTGTCAGTTTGAGAACGTTTAACATAAGCCGGACATCCCCAAACCCTAAGGTATGAAAGTGTCGGCTTACGCCCAGTCCATATCTCATATGGAGTCTTCTCAACAGACTTACTTGGAACCTTATTTAGTATTATACACGCAGACTCTAAAGCATAACCCCAAAAAGATAGAGGCAGACTAGTAAACCCCATCATGGATCGAACCATGTCTAACAGAGTTCGATTCCTCCTTTCGGATACACCATTGTGCTGAGGTGTTCCTGGAGGGGTCCATTGTGAGAGAATCCCATTCTCCTCTAGATAAGTCAAGAAATCACCGGAAAGGTATTCTCCTCCTCGGTCTGACCGAAGGATCTTAATACTCTTTCCAGTCTGTTTTTCTACTTCATTACGAAATCGTTTGAACATTTCAAATGATTCCGACTTATGCTTCATCAGATAGATATACCCATACCTGGATAGGTCATCTGTGAAGGTTATGAAGTAGGCATAACCACCTTTGGCACTTACGTTCATAGGTCCACATACATCAGTATGTATGAGGCCAAGAACATCGCTGGCTCGTTCACCCTTTCCAGAAAAAGGTGACTTGGTCATCTTACCCAGAAGACAGGATTCACAAGTTGGCAATGATTCACAATCATTGATTTCTAAAATGCCTTGTTGGGCTAACCTGTTTATCCTGTTTTTATTTATGTGACCTAACCGGCAATGCCATAAATAGGCTTCATTGACATTATCTAACTTAGGGCGTTTATTAGAGGTGTACATTACATTCACAGGCAATGATAGAGTATAAATGCCATATTTCATTTGTCCACTGAAAATTTTAGTATCATTCAAAATGATATCACAAAATCTTTCATTTATATAAAAGGTATAACCATTCTTGGCCAAAAAGCCTACAGAGATGACATTCATCAAGAATGCTGGACAAAAGTGACAATCATCTAACATAACTAATCCAGACTCAAAAAACAACTCAATGACTCCTAAAGCTAGGACTGGAACAGATCTTCCATCACCAACATTTAGGAATCGATCGCCGTTCTTGAATCTTCTACTTACTTGAAGTCCCTGCAAAGAATTGCAAATATTAATTGGACTTCCGGTATCCAATACCCAGGTAGTAGAATCATAAACAGAAAAATTACAAGGTGTTATCATATAATTACCTTGTGCAGCAACTGTTTGCTGCATTTTCTTCTTTGGCCTGTTTGGATCAAGGGATGCTAAATAAGCCGGACAGTTCCGCTTCCAGTGACCCTGCTTCTTGCAGAAGAAGCATTCTGCCTTACTCTGATCAGATTTCTGCTTCATAGTCTGTTTGGGCTTAGAGACCCCAGCACGAGCTTTCTGCACCTTCTTCTTCTTTCCTTTCTTAAAGGAAGAAAGTCCTGCAGAAGTCCCACCTACCACATTCACCGACTCCTTTTTGAGTTGGTGATCCTTCTCATAGGTCTGCAGTAAACCTAGCAAACCATGATAGGATACTTCAGGTTTAGTCATTCTATAATGACTAAGGAAGGTCAGGTAGGACTTGGGAAGTGAATTCAAAATGGCATCCTTGCCCAATTGCTCGTGCAAAGGAAAGCCAAGTTTACTTAGGCGATCGATTTGTTCGACCATGTACAATACATGATCGGTGACCGATGCCCCTTCCCTCATGCGGGCATTGAATATAGCGCAGGAGGTCTTATGTCGTTCAACATCATCAGGTGTGCCGAAAGACTCCTTCAACATTTGAAGGATTTCCACTGGCTGCGCTTCCTCGAATTTACGACTAAACTCGTCATTCATCGAGGCCCTCATGATGCAACGCACTGTAGTGCGATCGTTGAGCCACTTCTGATAAGCGTCTCTGATTGCACGTGGTGCATTGGCTGCAGGTTCCTCAGGTGCAGGATCCGATATCACATACAGGATCCGCTCATGCTCTAATACTATTTTCATCTTTCGATACCAGCTATCGAAGTTAGGTCCATTAAGCTTATCATTGTCTAATAGTGTTCGGAGGGATAATGAGTTAGCCATATCTGAAAGGAAAAACCAGAGCTAATTAGTATATGATTTATTTTAATTCTAAAGACTTGGACTTCAGTCTAAAGATTTCTCCCACTATTTTAGTCAAATTTTTAACCTCTACCTTTAATTCGAGGAATTACTTTAATTCCTTAGCGGGTACTAGAATCCACATGGACTGTATACAGGCCCGAGGAAAGCTCGGCCAACCCATATGCATCTAAGGGTAGGTACATTACCAATTATTTCTCTAAATAATTTCTAGTATTTTATTTTGCCCCAGGTGGTAATCAGTAGGCGGAGGCCTCCACTGAAAATCCTGGTCAGATCCAACCACTAATGAACTAACTCGATGACACTACCTAATGTATGATCAGGCCCGAGGAAAGCTCGGCCAACCTAATCACAATCAGATAGCTCAAAGAGCTATCATATAATGAAGGATAATTCCAATATTCAGATGAACACCAGACGGAAGCGTCCTGCATGTCCAACTGAAATACTGGACCAATTATCATCCATTTTAATGGGAGGCTATGACCTAGTTATCTATATAACTATATCATTTTAAGGACCTAATAATTTAGAGGATTTTAGAGAGACCGATAATTCTATATCCTCCCACTGACTGCACTGAGTCATATAGAGAACATAGAATTTCATTGGTCTATGGACATCTAAATCAGTCATACTGATTTCCTTATTGACATGGGTGAGTACCAAGTCTCAAGATATCTAAATCAAAGCTTGAACGACCACATTGGCCAGGTAAGAGAGATCACGGGAGGGTTCCGCCATTAACCGTCTTTCCTAGACACCAACCGAGTTGGCCAGGAAAGAGGTAGCCCCAATTAATAACCGTAGATCCAACTTGCCTTAGACACCAAATGGTATGTCAAGTTGATTTAGATAGTCATTGAGAACTCAGGCTCGACCACTGAGCCACAATCAGATCCAATTGAAGTGTTTGGACATGATCAACTAAACTATTGAATTTGATCAAATTAGAAAAATGAATTTAGTCTAATACAACTATTGATTCCAATTCAATTCTAACATTAGGTCTAACCTAATCAACTAATCTGATTGTGCTAACCCATGCCCCAAAACCCATGTTCAAATTTAAATTTTAATTCGAATTTCAAATTTTGAATTTTAAATCTTTATTTGAAATTCAAATTTTAAATTTTAAATTCAACATTTAATTCTTTATTAAATGTATTATGATCATGGATTCAATATGTCAATTTATTCCAAATATAAACAATTTATATTTAAACTTTGTGGTCATAATAAATTTAAAACTGAAATTTCATAAACATCAATTATGCATAATTTCACAAAAATAAACTATTTATTTTATGATACAAATTAATCTCAATTTTGTGCTAGGACAACCTTTTCACTATAAGGGGTTAACCTTATAGCGGGACAAGTGCTGGATCAGATACTGGATCAGATGCTAGATCTGGTACTGGATCGGGAACTGGATCTGGAACTGGATCTGGTGCCGGATCTGGTACTGATGGATCTGGTGCTATGCGAGGCCCGGATGTACGGACCCTCTACTTCACACACACGCCAAGAAATGCAGGAAGGTAGGATGATGTCTGTATAGTGCAAAAACCCTTTTTGCAAATAAACCCCTGGAAGAAAAGAATTTCAAAAATTCTTTCTTCCCCTTTTTTTTTCTTTTCTTTCTTTTCCTCTTTCTTCCCGTTTCCTTTTCCTCTCTTTTCAAGCTACTCAAAAGATCACGAATCTCCCCTCTCCCCAGATAAAATCTCTAGCACAGAATGAAGAGAAAGCTAGCCTATTTATAGGCAAAGACAAGACTGAACCAGGGAAGAGAAAACGCCAAAAGGGAAGAGTGAACGCCAAACGATTCATGATTTTATTGAATTTTTTTAACCGTTTGATTTCAATTAAATCAGTCCTATGTTTAAAGAGGTTTCAAAACCGAAGAGACAAGTCTCTTCGGATCTTCAAATGGTAGCCGAAAGAGGGAAGATCAAGCGGCCTTCGATGTGTTCGGAAGAAGAAGAAGAACGCGGTCCACGGGAGAATATTTGCAGAGAAATTGGTCCATGGACCGAGGAAGAAACCAGAACTAAACCGTGTCATTCAATTTGAGGGGCAAACACGTAAATTTCCAGACTTGACTTAAATGGGTTAATTCAAATGGGCTGAACCAAATGGGCTTGGGTCCATCATTGGTTCTAAACCAAATTGAAGACCAATTTGAAAGGTTTTGGATCCGGAAAAATTCCACATGAATCTGATTCATGTGAACTCCAATTAGTTCAATTTTCGGATCAATCCAAGTCACATTTGGACTAGAATAAATATGGAATAAATTCTAATAAAATCATCATGAAGCCCAATTACATTCATTTGAATCCAATTCAAAAACAAACTCAACAAATGAGTCCAAATCAATTTCAATTACATTAATTGAAACTTGATTAAGCCAGAATACAGACATAATTAAATACACATCCATGAAATTCAGTATGTACCTCATATTCAGTGCTAGCTGAACATAGACAAAATCAAATCTCAAATGACCCACAATTTAATTCTCAATTAAATTGGATCAAGTCCTTCCTACTTAACTTGACTTATGTGCGTGACTCCGATAGGTTCGAACACTTAGCCGGTAGTACATGGACTACTCCATGCACTAATCGAGGTGACCATCTAGCAATGATACCCGACGTCCGGATAGGTCGAATATGCAAAGCAACATTCAAGAACCTAGACGTATGGTTGTTGCATAATTCATCCCTATGACCTTCGATGCTCAAGATGACCTCAGAGTGGACTGTCGACCTCTGGGTCCGGTCATCCATAGTGTATTTCAAATAATCAAATCAAGTGACCTATCACTTGTTTACCCTGGCCAAGGTTTTACTGAATTGAAATACAGTGAGACATCAACTCCTAAAATCTGGAGCGGTCAATCCCATCTTGACTCATACACAGACTTCGCGAGTACTTGACTGCACCCAGCATCCTTCCGATCCCTGAATTAGAAATTCAGGTCATCCAGTGCCTAAGTACAGTGAGTTGCTTGCAAGTCACCGTGACAGTCTCAGGTCTAAGGGGTACTTATGCCCATACGTTTTACGAGCTAACTCCCGACAGTGGAGTGCTACTCAGGTGAGTCACTATTCAGTGACGATGTACTCCTACATCTCACCTGTATGCCATACAGTGTCTCCACACTCCTTGGTTTAAGAGGACAACCAACTAAATGGCACACAACGACCTATACTTGACATAGCTATCGTCCAATTGACAGCTCGTCATTTGGTCGCGAACTGGTTCAAGGACTAAATGATAAAACCTCTTTTATCCACTAAATTAGTCCTAAGGACTTCATCACAATACACAGGAGTTCAATTTGAAGATGCAACACTTGTGATGAATAGAAAATTGCCAGAATAAATTTTTATTCATTTTAATAAAACATATACATAATTCAATTTCTTACAATTAAAAATTGGCTTTGGGACACAATTTCCAACAATCTCCTCTAGTAAGAAAGTTAACTTTGATGATGATGCTGAAATTCTTGAAGAAAAGATAGATGAAATGACATTACAAGATGATAATCAAAAATTGATTGAAGGAGCATCATCAAGCCAAGAGGCTATTGTGGATCATGGGCTAACTAAAGCTTGGAGGTATGCTCACGGCATCCTAAGGAACTAATTCTAGATGACCCATCTCAACCGGTTAGGACTAGAGCATCCCTTAGGAATTTAAATAACCATCTAGCTTTTGTCTCACACTTTGAGCCCAAACATATAGAAGAAGCCGAAAATGATGTAAATTGGATAAATGCAATGCAAGAAGAATTAAACCAATTTACTAGAAACAAAGTGTGGAATCTAGTTGAGAGACCTTCTGAATATCCAATTATAGGTACAAAATGGATTTATAAAAATAAACTAGATGAAAATGGAATCGTAATAAGGAATAAGGCTAGACTAGTAGCAAAGGGGTATAATCAAGAAGAAGGTATAGATTTTGATGAAACCTTTGCTCCTGTAGCTAGACTTGAGGCTATTAGATTATTATTAGCATATGCATGCTCTAAGGACTTCAAACTATTTCAAATGGATGTAAAAAGTGCATTTTTAAATGGGTATATTAATGAGGAGGTATATGTAGAACAACCTCCTGGTTTTGAAAATCATCAATACCCTAATCATGTTTATAAATTGAACAAAGCACTTTATGGTTTGAAACAAGCACCTAGAGCATGGTATGAGAGACTTAGCAAATTCCTATTAGAACATGAGTTCTCTAGGGGTAATGTAGATACAACTCTATTTCTGAAAAAGAAAAACCAAGATATGCTGTTAGTACAGATTTATGTTGATGATATTATTTTCGGTGCTACTAACAATCGTCTCTGCGAAGAATTTGCTAACTTGATGCAGAGTGAATTTGAGATGAGCATGATGGGAGAGCTGACTTACTTCCTTGGACTCCAAATCAAACAATCTGAAGGAGGCATCTTCATCAATCAAGCCAAATATATCAAGGAGATGCTCAAGAAGTTTGATATGGAGGGAAACAAATCAATCAGCACCCCCATGAGTTCATCATGCAAATTAGACCAAGATGAATCAGGTAAATCTGTAGATCAGAAACTGTATCGAGGTATGATAGGATCCTTATGTATCTTACTGCAAGTAGACCTGATATTATGTTTAGTGTTTGCATGTGTGCTAGATATCAGGCTAATCCTAAAGAATCACATCTAGTTGCAGTTAAGATAATTTTAAATATTTAATAGGAACTAAGAATATAGGACATGGTACTCTAAAGAATCTAGCCTAAACTTAATAGGATACACAGATTCAGACTTCGCTGGATGTAAGCTTGATAGAAAAAGTACCAGCGGGTCGTGTCAATTTCTAGGAGAAAACCTTATCTCATGGTTAGCAAGAAACAAAACTCGGTTGCATTATCTACTGCTGAAGCTGAATATGTTGCAGCCGGGAGTTGTTGTGCTCAAATCCTGTGGATTAAACAACAACTAGAAGATTATGGCATTAAACAAGATAAAATTCCCATTAATTGTGATAATACAAGTGCCATT